>NC_041383.1:365848824-365932109 GCF_002162155.2 Triticum dicoccoides
GAGTAGACTACTAGGCCACCTCAGGGAAACTTGAGGGTTGGTTTTACTCGTAGGATGTCTCATACGGTGTGCCCTGAGAACAAGATATGTGCAGCTCCTATCGGGATTTGTCGGCACAGTCAGGTGGTCTTGCTGGTCTTGTTTTACCATTGTCGAAATGTCTTGTAACTGGGATTCTGAGTCTGATCGGGTTGTTCCGGGAGAAGGAATATCCTTTGTTGATCGTGAGAGCTTGTGATGGGCTAAGTTGGGACACCCCTGTAGGATATAAACTTCCGAGAGTCGTGCCAGCGGTTATGTGGCAGATGGGAATTTGTTAATATCCGGTTGCAGAGAACTTGACACTTGACTTAATTAAAATGCATCAATCGCGTGTGTAACTGTGATGGTCTCTTTTCGAGTGGGTCGAGAAGAGAACACAGTGGTGTTATGCTTGAATGTAAGTAGTTCAGGATCACTTCTTGATTATTACTAGTTTGTGACCGTTTGCGCAACTTCTCATCTTATTATCGTATTCGTACGTTAGGCACCATATCATGCTTAGTTGCTGCTGCAACCTCACCACTTAACCATTCCATCCCCTTTAAGCTTTGCTAGTCTTGATACCCATGGTAATGGGATTGCTGAGTCCTCGTGGCTCACAGATTACTACAACAACAGTTGCAGGTACAGGTAATGTGATGATCATGATGTGAGAGCGATGCTTGCTTGTTGTGAGTTCTTCTTCTGCATCGTCGTTCAGGCGATATGTTCTTGTTCGGCAGCCTGGGCTAGCAGGGTGGATGTTGTTTGAGTTTCTGTTTGTGTTTTATCTGTAGTCGGATGATGCTCTGATATATGATGTTGTTGTATTCATGTGGCATTGTATGCCTTTTGTATGTATCCCCAACTATTATGTAACGGTATGATGTAATGATATCCACCTGGCAAAAGCGTCTCCAATATGTGCTTCTATCCTTGGTCGGGCATTCCAGTTCCTTTAGGATAGGTCGCATATTGGGCGTGACATCCATCCACCTCGACGGCTCCGCTACCCATGGCCTCCAATGGTGCAGGGGGTGCAGAGACACGCGAGGGCACGAACACTGCTGGGGATATGGTCAGAGAAGGCGGCACCACCACCATTCCGCCCTCGGCTGACACAAGGGCCGGAGATATCAGAGGAGAACAACATCAGCAACACCTCTACGACCACACTCTGCCCGCTGATGGGCGCAACCACAGCGATGGCGCTCGGTCTGGGGCGAGCCACCGCCTTCCGGCTGTCCTTACCGCAGGCAGGACCACTGCGTGTGCGCTCTCCCTAGGATGGGGCGCCCGAGCCGATGCGCCCAATGGAGCTGATGGCCCTCGAGTGCCTCCACCTCACCACCCTATAGCCAAGCACAGCCTCGGAGGCCATGGCGCGGGCTCAGCTGCTGCTGAGGTTTCCACCCGCGGTGGAGCAGATGGATGAATTGTGTGCCTCCATCCAAAGTCTGCTCGGTTTCGCAGAAGCCGAGGGCTCACGACGAGCTGCCCCGCCGCGAATTCCCCAAGTGACGGCAACGGCCCATCATGATGCTCGTACAGAGGGAGCCATCCCCACGGTGCAGTCCCCGCCACGGCAGCCGGTAGGGGCGCGGCCAAATCAAGACCCTGATGACGTCTAAATGGCCTCTTTTGATCCTCAAGCACGTCCAGGCAAACGGTGAACCCCAAAATATAGGCGAAGAGGAGACGTGTGCCTCGTCGAGCAACGCAACAGCAACCTCCTCTGAGCCGATGGGCGCGACGGCCCCGACATCGACGAGCCCACTCTTGGTGTTGGTCAGCCCCTGCCCTTCAAGGTTGGCTGCCCTGCATTCACCCGTGAGCTGCGGCAAGTTTGTTGGTCGTTCGTTCGCACGTTCAAGCCATAGATACCTGAGAAGTACGACAGGAGGTTGAACCCGACACAGTTCATGAGCATCTACACCATCGCTGTTTGATGACCCACAAGTATAGGGGATCTATCGCAGTCCTTCCGATAAGTAAGAATTTTGAACCCAACGAGGAGCAAAAGGAAATGACAAGCGGTTTTCAGTAAGGTATTCTCTGCAAGCACTAAAATTATCGATAACAGATAGTTTTGTGACAAGGTAATTCGTAACAGGTAACAAGTAACAAAGTAACTAAGGTGCAGCAAGGTGGCCGAATCCTTTTTTTGTAGCAAAGTACAAGCCTAGACAAACTCTTATATAAAGTAAAGCGCTGTTGAGGACACATGGGAATTTCTGTCAAGCTAGTTTTCATCATGCTCATATGATTCGCGTTCGTTACTTTGATAATTTGATATGTGGGTGGACCGGTCGTTGGGTACTGGCCTTCCTTCGACAAGCACGCCACTTGTGTTTAACGCCCCTCGCAAGCATCCACAACTATGAAAGAAGAACTCAGGTAAACCTAACCATAGCATGAAACATATGGATCCAAATCAGCCCCTTACGAAGCAACGCATAAACTAGGGTTTATGCTTCTGTCACTCTAGCAACCCATCATCTAGTTATTACTCCCCAATGCCTTCCCCTAGGCCCAAATCATGGTGAAGTGTCATGTAGTCGACGTTCACATAACACCACTAGAGGAAAGACAACATACATCTCATTGAAATATCGAACGAATACCAAATTCACATGATTACTTATAACAAGACTTCTCCCATGTCTTCAGGAACAAACATAACTACTCACAAATCATATTTGTATTCATGATTAGAGGGCTATTAATATGCATAAAGGATCTGAACATATGATCTTCCACCGCATAAACAAACTAGCATCAACTACAAGGAGTAATCAACACTACTAGCAACCAACATGTACCAACTTGAGGTTTGAGACAAAGATCCGAGACAAGAGATGAACTAGGGTTTGAGAGGAGATGGTGCTGGTGAAGATGTTAATGGATATTGAGCTCCTCTCAATGAGAGGATCGATGGTGATGACGATGGCGACGATTTCCCACTCACGGAGGGATGTTTCCCCGGCAGAACAGCTCTGCCAGAGCCCTAGATTGGTTCCGCCCAGGTTCCCCCTCGAGACTGCGGCGCTTCGTCCCGAAAGCTTCCCTGTGATTTTTTCAGGGCAAAAGACACTATTTAGTAGAAGATGGGCGTCGGGGGCCTGCCTGGCGGCCCATGAGGCAAGGGGCGGGCCCAGGGGGTAGGGCGCGCCCTCCACCCTTGTGGCTGTTGGGTGGCCCCCCTCTGGTGCTTTCATCGCCCAATATTTTTAATATATTCCAAAACTGACTTTCATGGAGTTTCAGGACTTTTGGAGTTGCGTAGAATAGGTCTCTAATATTTGCTCCTTTTCCGGCCCAGAATTCCAGCTGCCGACATTCTCCCTCTTCATGTAAACCTTGTAAAATAAGAGAGAAAAGGCATAAGTATTGTGACATAATGTGTAGTAACAGCCGATAATGCAATCAATATCGATATAAAAGCATGATGCAAAATGGATGCATCAACTCCCCCAAGCTTAGACCTTGCTTGTCCACAAGCGAAAAGCCGATACCAAAAAATATGTCCACATGTTTAGAGATAGAGGTGTCGATAAAATGAAATACAGACATGAGGGCATCATGTTCATCTTTGGAACAACAACATAAATTGTTATATGATTTCTTATGCTAAAGTAACAATCTATTCACAATGTAAAGTATGAATCAGAAATGTGACGCCCCCGATTCAATCATACACTAATCATGCACGCAAACGTGTATGATCAAGATCAGGGACTCACGGGAAGATAACACAACACAACTCTAAAAGTAAAATAAGTCATACAAGCATCATATTACAAGCCAGGGGCCTCGAGGGCACGAAAACAAGTGCTCGAACATAAACGAGTCAGCGGAAGCAACAATATCTGAGTACAGACATAAGTTAAACAAGTTGCCATAAGATGGCTAGCACAAACTAGGATACAGATCGATAGAGGCGCAGGCCTCCTGCCTGGGATCCTCCTAAACTACTCCTGCTCGTCGTCAGCGGCCTGCACGTAGTAGTAGGCACCTCCAGTGTAGTTGGAGTCGTCGTCGATGGTGGTGTCTGGCTCCTGGGCTCCAGCGTCTGGTTGCAGCATCCGGGAAGAAGAGGGAAAAGGGGGAAAAGAGGGAGCAAAGCAACTGTGAGTACTCATCCAAAGTACCCGCAAGCAAGGATCTGCACTACATATGCATGGGTATATGTGTAAACAGGCAATATCGGTGGACTGAACTGCAGAATGCCAGGATAATATGGGGGATAGCTAGTCCTATCGAAGACTACGCTTCTGGCAGCCTCCGTCTTGCAGCATGTAGAAGAGAGTAGATTGAAGTCCTCTAAGTAGCATCACATAGCATAATCGTCGCCCTATGGAAAAGCGATCACCGGGTTGTCTATGGAACTTGCCTAGGTGTGTTTTATTAAGTATACGGTTCTAGTTGTCATAAGGTCAAGGTACAACTCCGGGTAATCCTTTTACCGAGGGACACGGCTATTCGAATAGATAAACTTCCCTACAGGGATGCACCACATAACCCAACACGCTAGATCCCATTTGGCCGGACACCATTTCCTGGGTCATGCCCGGCCTCGGAAGATCAACACGTCGCAGCCCCACCTAGGCACAACAGAGAGGTCAGCACGCCGGTCTAAATCCTATGCACGCAGGGGTTTGGACCCATCACCCATTGCACACCTGCATGTTGCGTACGCCGCCGGTGAGCAGACCTAGCAACCTTCATTACAAAGGAAGGTGCATTACGCGGTCCAACCCGGCGTGCGCCGCTCAGTCGCTGACATCAAGAAGGCTTCGGCTGATACCACGACGTCGAGTGACCATAACTGTTCCCGCATAGTTGTTTAGTGCGTATAGGCCAGTGGCCAGACTCAAATCAAATACCAAGATCTCATTAAGCGTGTTATTATGAAGTAACGGCAGACGCCGAGCAGGGCCAGGCCCACCTCTCGCCTCGGTGGTCTCAACCTGCCCTGTCGCTTCGCCACAAAGATCCACACAGAGGGTCGTCGGGATAAATGTCCTTTCAGCCCCCAATCCGTGAATCACTCGTGGGTAGTCAACGAGCCGACCCGACTTTAGTCACCATCTGTATAGTATGTATATATGTATAGTATATGCCCATGATCACCTCCCGAGTGATCACGGCCCGATCGTATAGCAAGGCAAACTGACAAGAATGTAGGGCCAATGATGATAAACTAGCATCCTATACTAAGCATTTAGGAATGTCGGTAAGGTATCAATGACTATAGAAATAATGACAGGCTATGCAACAGAATAGGAGTAACCGAACAGTAACATGCTACACTACTCTAATGCAAGCATTAGAGAGAAGAATAGGCGATATCTGGTGATCAAGGGGGGGCTTGCCTGGTTGCTCTGGCAAGGAGGGGTCGTCAACTCTGTAGTCGTGCTGGGTAGCAGCGGCGTTGGTCTCGGTGTCTAGCGAGAGAAGGGGGGGAAGAAACAGTAAATACAATGCAAACATAAGCATGACGATGCATGACATGACAATGAGCGGTGTTAGGTGTGCCCTAACGCGGTAGTAGGTGATACCGGCAAAAGGGGGAAACATCCGAGAAAGTATCCCCGGTGTTTCGCGTCTCCGGACAGATGAACCGGAGGGGGAAAGTTGCGTGTTCGATATGTTAGGTATGTGTGGCGGGCGAACGGGCTGCGTATCCGGATTCTCTCGTCGTTCTAAGAAACTTTCATGTAGAAAGTATTTTCACCCGAGTTACGGATTATTTTATATGATTTTGTAAAGTTTTAAACATTTACTGATTTTAATTATTTATTTAAATCCAACATTATCGAGAATAGTGAACGATGATGCAAGCATGACATCAGAGTTATGTCAGCAGGAAAAATGGTCTGGACCCACATGTCATTGTCAGGGGCACTAACAGGGGAGTTTAGACTAACTAAATGGGTTAATTAGCCGGCGGGGCCTAGTAGTCAGTCAGAGATTAAGGTTTTAATTAACTAATTTAATTAATTAGCAATTTATCTATTTACAAAAATGTTTTAAACAACACAGGCCCACATGTCAGTGGCCGTAGCTGCCACATCAGCACAGTTGACTTGGTCAACATGGCCAGTTGGGGCCCCTAGGCCCACACACAGTGACCCAGGTGTGGCCCGAGGTGTGCCAGCTCAGCGACGCTGCCAGAGTAGCTCCGGCGAGCTCGTGCGCAGTGGCTGAACGCAGGCGAGCGTCGGCATTCACCTACGGGGCACCAAATAGAGCGCCGTCTCTTGCGTTCAAATGAGGAGAGTTCCCCGCGTCTATCTATGCTGTCAGAACGCGCGGGGGTGGCCGGAAACAATGCCGGCGACAAGCACGGCGGGCGGCAGTTCTGGCGCGGATGGGGATCGTGCGTCAGGCCGTTCTAATGATGCGTGTTTGGGATCAAACAGACGAGCGTGTCGAGGCGCGTCGAACGGTGGAGGGGGCTTTGGTGGAAACGGCCGGAGACAACGGTGGCGAGCGGGGGAGCGGACGCCGGTGTGCGGGCGTTAGTGGATCCAGCGCTAGGGGGCACGGGAAGGCATGTGCGTGGTGCGTTGGGTTCCTGGAAGCACCAGGAACATGATGTCGTGCTCAGGCGAGCACGACGGAGATCATGGCCACGGCGACGAGGCGATCTGCGGTGACGGGCTCATGGCAACGGCGACGAGGTGGCTACGGTGCGCGAGGGTCCTAACAAGGAGGAGCAGGAGGCGGAGGGGCTCACCGTGCGGCACACAAGATGGCCCGTGGTAGTTTAGGAGCAGCAGGGGGCGTCGCTGGAGTTGGGGAAGAATGGCGGCGACCGGAGATGTGGAAGAAGGGGACCATTGCAGCAGCGCCTCCGAGCTCCAGCTGCGGCCCCCGGTCAAAGAGGAAGACGATGGCGGAGGCGACAGACACGTTGGTGAGGCGAGGCGATGGCTGCAGCCGCATGACTTACGACGGTGAGTCCATGGCGGCACTTGGATGCGGTGGAAAAGGAGGAGTGGCGAGGTGGATCTGAGGGGAGAGGGGGAGGCCGAGAGGGAGCACGGTGTGGAGTGGGGAGGAGACCCGAGGAGGCGCGGCGCTGGCGATCTTATCCCCTCGGCAGGGTCGGCGAGGTGGTGCGACGGGGACGCGCCCCTGTTCCTCCTGTTCATGGCGCGGTCGGGGGAACAGGGCGTGGGGAAGGAGGCGACCAGGGTTACAAGGGGAGTGGGCCGACCCGGCTGGGCCGGTTTGGCTGTTGGCTAGCTGGGCCAGATGGCCCGGGAGGGCTTGGGGGGGTTTCTTTTCTCCTTTGGTTTTATTTTCACTTTTTCATTTTATTTATTTTCTTTTTTGTTTTATTTCATTTAAAAATATTTAGGCACTTTCTAAAAAATTGTTTTCTCCACAATAATTACTAGTGCAATATTTGGCACCCACCGAACATTTTTGTTTCAAGGTCTGAAAACTTTTGCTGTTTGACATATTTTGAATTGATTTTTGAATCGGTTTTGATCTAACGAAAGATTAGCAACAGTAATGGAGGTGACGTGGCATCATTAGCGGAGTTTCACTGTAGCATAAATATCCGTGCGTTACAAATCTCCTCCACTACAAGAAATCTCGTCCCGAGATTTAGGAGGTAGATGGAAAAAGTGCGGGGTATTCATCACGTAGGTGATCCTCGTGTTCCCAAGTGGCTTCATCTTCAGAATGGTGCGACCATTGGACTTTGAGTAACTGGATCGCCTTCTGACGTGTGCGGCATTCAGCTTGGTCGAGAATGCGGACCGGATGCTCTTTATAGGAGATGTCTTGTTGCAATTCGAGCACTTCATGATCCACTGCTCGGATTGGGTCACTGAAGCAACGGCGGAGCTATGACACGTGAAACACATCGTGAACCTGAGAAAGGTTCGGCAGGAGCTCCAGTTGATATGCCACTTTTCCACGCCTTTCCAGAATAGTGAATGGGCCAATATAGCGAGGAGCTAGCTTGCCCTTGATCCCGAAGCGGTGAGCACCCTTCATTGGTGTACCTCGAAGATAAGCCTCTTCGCCAAGTTGATAGACCATGTCCTTATCATGACGGTCTTACTGACTCTTTTGACGCGACTAAGCAGTCTTGAGATTCTCGCGAATAATACGGACTTGTTCTTCGGCATGTTGGATAATATCCGGACCGAAGAGTGGACGTTCCCCAGTTTCTGACCAGTTCAGAGGGGTTCAACACTTTCACCCATATAACACTTCGAAAGGGGCCATCTTCAGACTAGGTTGATAGCTATTATTATAAAAGAACTCAGCATACGGGAGAGATTCCTCCCATTTTTTGCCGAAGGAAATAACACAAGCTCGAAGCATGTCTTTGAGAACTTGGTTAACGCGTTCAACTTGCCCTTGCGACTAAGGATGAAAGGCAGTGCTAAAAGACAGATGAGTCCCCATAGCTTCTTGGAAACTTGCCCAGAATCCTTAAGTGAATAAACTGCCACGGTCTGAACTGATTACCAATGGGATACCGTGAAGTGAGACAATTCTGGACATGTAGAAGGATGCCAGCTGACTAGCAGTTATCGTTTCTTTAACAGCCAGAAAATGTGCAACTTTAGAAAGCCGGTCAATGACAACTAGAATGGCATCATTACCTTTCTGCGATTTGGGAAATCCACTGACGAAGTCCATTTCAACATGGTCCCATTTCCATTCAGGAATAGAGATAGGTTGAAGAGTTCCAGCAGGCCTTTGATGCTCTACTTTGATACGACGACAAACGTCACACTCAGCAACATAACGAGCAATGTCGTGCTTCATATTAGACCACCAGAATCTCTGACAAATGTCTTGGTACATCTTGGTGCTACTGGGATGAATAGACAAAGGTGTATCATGAGCTTCTTTCATAACCCTTGGAGTCAGATTCAGGTTTTCACTCGCACATGGCACCACTAGGCGGCCTTTGAAGTACAAGGCACCATCATCGACAATAGTGAAGAATGAGGGCTTTCCTTCTGAGAGATAGCGTTTAATCTTCTCGACTTCAGAGTCATAATGTTGAATAGTCTTGATATCGCCCACGAGATCTGGCACGACAGCGAGGGTATTTAGAGAACCCTGAGGAACAACACGAAGATTCATCTTTTGAAACTCTGGGGGAGGGGGAGCGAGTGCACCAGGAGGAACAATATGGAGGTTCAGCTTTCTGAATTCTTCAACAAGCGAGGGCTGAACTTTGTGAACCTGGAGGTGGTTGCAGTAAGATTTGCGGCTCAAGGCATCAACCACTACATTAGCCTTGCCTGGAGTATAGGAGATACCCAAGTTAAAATCTGCAACAGTCTCCATCCATCTCTGCTGACGGAGGTTTAGGTCTGGCTGAGTAAATAGATACTTTAGACTTTGGTGGTCGGTGAAGATCTCGCAACGATTACCAAGAAGGTAATGTCCCCACTATTTTAGTGCATGTATAACCGCAGCAAGCTCGAGGTCGTGAACTGGATAGTTCTCTTCGTGAGGGCGCAATTTCCGAGAGGCATAAGCAATCACTTTACGCTCCTGCATTAGGACAGTGGCTAGGCCTTGATGTGAAGCATCACTATAGATGACAAAGTCCTTCTTAGTATCTGGAGGAGCAAGCATTAGGGAAGAAGTCAACTTGCCTTTGAGCGCCTGGAAACTTTCCTGACACTTTTCCGTCCACTCAAACTTGATGCCCTTATGAAGCAGGTTAGTCAGAGGTCTAGCAATCTTGGAGAAGTTCTCGACGAATCGATGGCAATAGCTGTCGAGTCCGAGAAAACTTCTTACTTGCTAGACATTCTTCGGAGGAGTCCAATCGAGAATAGCCTGAACTCGCTCACGGTTTACGGTGATACCATCCTTGGAATGACATGCCCAAGATAGGTTACTTCGGGAAGCCAGAATTCGCACTTGGAGAACTTGGCATAGAGTTGATGCTCTCTAAGCTTTTCCAGGACAAGACGAAGATGTTCATAATGTTCTTATACATTCTTGGAATATACAAGGATATCATCCAGATAAACCACGACAAATTTGTCGAGCTATTCCATAAAGATATAGTTCATCACACGAGAGAAGGTGGCTGGAGCATTGGTTAATCCAAAAGACATGACGGTGTACTCGTATGATCCATAGCGAGTCACAAATGCGGTCTTCGGGATATCTTCTTCACGAACGAGGATCTGATGGTAACCCAACCTAAAGTCAAGTTTAGAGAACACTGATGAACCAGCCAGATGATCATACAAATCATTGATCCGAGGAAGAGGATATTTGTTCTGAATGGTAGCCTTGTTAATAGGGCAGTAGTCTTGGACCAATCGGTTTGTCCCATCTTTCTTCTTGACAAAGAGAGAAGGTGGTCCCCAAGGAGAGCAACTTGGGAAAATGAAACCACTTCGAAGAGATTTGTCGATTTCCTCCTTGAGCTCAATGAATTCATGCGGCGGCATCTTGTAGGGCCGTTTGGCTATAGGAGTGGTGCCTGGTTTTAAGTCGATGATGAATTCGACAGCTCTAGCAGGGGGAATCCCTGGAAGTTCTTCAGGAAAGACGTCTTGGAATTCGTGAACGACAGTAATGTTTTCAATGCCCTCGAGTGGTGCAGCGTTCAATGCATTCAACGCATAAAGCCTTGCCTCGGCATTCTGAACCAGACAAGCATTGTAGCTAATTATTTCATCAGAAGGGTGTAGCAGATGGACGGTCTTAGTGGCGCAAACTATAGAAGCAGTATGCACTTTCAACCAATCCATACCCAGAATGAGGTCGATGTTAGACGACTTCAGGATAATGGGAGAGGCATAGAATTCCAACCCTTCGATTTCAACGGGAACGTTGTGACTAACCATAGAGGTTTGACACTGGCCGGCGGGGTTTTTTACCACTGGTGGAGTGTTTATGACCTCACATTTAAGGTCGTGCTTATATGCAAAAATCTTCTGACATGAATGAATGCGACGCACCGGTATCAAATAAAACGGATGCTGGTACTGAATATATGAGGAGTGTACCCATCACAGTAGCAGGCTGGTCTGGAGCTTCATTGAGGTCAACGTGGTTGGCATGAACACGACCATAAGGCCTATCATTGTTGTTGCGAGGCTGATTGCTTCCACGGCTACCTGCAGGGAGGGCCAATTGATCCTGGTTCTGAAAGCAGTTCCTGGCAAGTTGACCTGGTTGACCACACTTGTAGCACAAACCACTATTGGGAGTGGGAACAGGAGCTCAGGGAGGTGGAGCTGGAAGCCTTGGCTGCTTAGGTGGTGGAGGCGGCAGACTAGGTGCAGCATAGGACTGCCTTGGAGCAGGTGCAGTTGGATGGTACATGCTGTTGGGAGTCCAGATCCTACGCTTCTGCGAGGGCGGGCCCGAAGATGAGCCTGTGTCACGATTGCGCCTGTGAGAGCTCTGGTGTTCCTGCAAACCAGTCTCGACATTGATGGCCTTATTCACCAAGGTGGCGAAATCGGCAAAGTCATGCACTAGCAATGCGACCTTGATGTCAGCTTGTAGTCCATCACGGAACTTCTCCTGTCTGCGAGCATCAGTTGCAATGTCTTCTTCAGCATAGCGGGATAAGTCCAGAAACTCCCGCTGATAAGCTTCCAAAGTTTTGTTGCCCTAGGTGAGGTAGCGGAACTCACGCTTCTTCCGGTCCATGATTCCCTGAGGAATGAAATGGGCACAGAAAGCAGCTTGGAAGTCTGGCCAGGTGATGATGGTTCCTACTGGCAGAGTACGCCTGTGGCTGTCCCACCATTGAGCTATGGGTCCCTTCAGAAAGAAGGAAGCAAAGGTGACATAGCGGGCAGGGGCTACATCAGCAGACTCCATCTCATAGGTGATGTCACGGAGCCAGTCATCAGCATCGAGCGGCTGAGTTGAGCTGCGGTACACGGTTGGGTTGAGTCGCATGAAATCCCGCAGAGTCACTTGGGCTGGCTGCTGGTTCATATTGGGGCGAGGGAACTGAGCCATCATATTCTCCATGAACTGGCGATTCATCTCGAGCTGTTGGACCATACCAGCCATGTACTCAGGCGGTGGTGGGGCGTTGCTGCCACGACCACGGCCACCTAGTCTAACCATCCTGTTAATATATAACAGGGGGTAGTTCAGCATTGAGAAATTTTGCATAGACAAGAATCATTCATGATGGAACATGCATAATGAAAGGAGCACGACAGGTACTACATAGTAGTCGACATAACTTACAAAAGGGGTCGGATATAGAGTTCAGTACACAGAGTTCAGTACACAGAGTTCAGTACATAGACTAAGTCATCATAGACTAAGTCATCGTGGGTTCCATCTGAAAACAAATATGTTTCAATGGAGTCAAATGACAACGTGGGTACCATTCAAAATACTATCCTACAGAATAACTATGACTTATCCAACTTTGGGGTGAATGTGGTAATGGGATCCTAATGTTAGAGTTAGTAAATTCGTTTAACCCGAGTAGGAGAGAGTTCAGAGCCCCAGAGTAAAGGTCGAGGAGTAAAATATCCTAACACCACCCAATGGCGATGTGGGCCCGTAAGACTCACATCCATATTAATAAAAGTTTTGTAGTGACTAGACTCGACTGCGGCCAAGGAGTGTGGAAGGGGGACTCCTACAGGCAGTCAGCTCAGATACCAACTTGTGATGCCCCCGATTCAATCATACACTAATCATGCACGCAAACGTGTACGATCAAGATCAGGGACTCACTGGAAGATATCACAACACAACTCTAAAAGTAAAATAAGTCATACAAGCATCATATTACAAGCTAGGAGCCTCAAGGGCTCGAATACAAGTGCTCGAACATAAACGATTCACCGGAAGAAACAATATCTGAGTATAGACATAAGTTAAACAAGCTGCCATAAGATGGCTAGCACAAACTGGGATACAGATCGAAAGAGGCGCACGCCTCCTGCCTGGGATCCTCCAAAACTACTCCTGGTCGTCGTCAGCAGCCTACATGTAGTAGTAGGCACCTCCAGTGTAGTAGGAGTCATCGTCGATGCTGACGTTTGGCTCCTGGGCTCCAGCGTCTGGTTGCGGCATCCGGGAAGAAGAGGGGAAAGGGGAAAAGAGGGAGCAAAGCAACCGTGAGTACTCATCCAAAGTACTCGCAAGCAAGGATGGACACTACATATGCATGGGTATATGTGTAAAGAGGCAATATGGGTGGACTGTACTGCAGAATGACAGAATAATAGGGGGGATAGCTAGTCCTCTTGAAGACTACGCTTCTGGCAGCCTCCATCTTGCAACATGTATAAGAGAGTAGATTGAAGTCCTCCAAGTAGCATCGCATAGCATAATCCTACCCGGCGATCCTCCCCTCGTCGCCCTGTGGAAAAGCGATCACCGGGTTGTCTGTGGAACTTGCCTATGTGTGTTTTATTAAGTATCTGGTTCTAGTTGTCATAAGGTCAAGGTACAACTCCGAGTCGTCCTTTTACCGAGGGACACGGCTATTCGAATAGATAAACTTCCCTGCAGGGGTGCACCACATAACCCAACACGCTCGATCCCATTTGGCCGGACACACTTTCCTGGGTCATGCTCGGCCTCGGAAGATCAACACATCACAGCCCCACCTAGGCACAACAGAGAGGTCAGCACACCGGCCTAAATCCTATGCGCGTAGGGGTCTGGGCCCATCGCCCATTGCACACCTGCATGTTGCGTATGCGACCGATGAGTAGACCTAGCAACCTCCATTACAAAGGAAGTTGCATTACGCGGTCCAACCCGGCGCGCACCGCTCAGTCGCTGACGTCAAGAAGGCTTCAGCTGATACCATGATGTCTAGTGCCCATAACTGTTCCAGCGTAGTTGGTTAGTGCATATAGGCCAGTGGCCAGACTCAGATCAAATACCAACATCTCGTTAAGCGTGTAATTATGAAGTAACCGCAGATGCCGACCAGGACCAGGCCCACCTCTCGCCTAGGTGGTCTCAACCTGCCCTATCGCTCCGCCACAAAGATCCACACAGAGGGCCGTCTGGACAAATGTCCTTTCAGCCCCCAATCCGTGAATCACTCGTGGGTACTCAACGAGCCGACCCGACTTTAGTCACCATCTGTATAGTATGTATATATGTATAGTATATACCCTTGATCACCTCCCGAGTGATCACGGCCCGATAGTATAGCAAGGCCGACTGACAAGAATGTAGGGCCAATGCTGATAAACTAGCATCCTATACTAAGCATTTAGGATTGCGGGTATGGTATCAATGACTATAGAAATAATGACATGCTATGCAACAGAATAGGAGTAACCGAGCAGTAACATGCTACACTACTCTAATGCAAGCATTAGAGAGAAGAATAGGCGATATCTGGTGATCAAGGGGGGGCTTGCCTGGTTGCTCTGGCAAGAAGGAGGGGTCGTCAACTCCGTAGTCGTGCTGGGTAGCAGCGGCGTCGGTCTCGGTGTCTAGCGAGAGAAGAGGGGGGGGGAGAAACAGAAATACAATGCAAACATAAGCATGAAGATGCATGACATAACAATGAGCGGTGTTAGGTGTGCCCTAACGCGGTAGTAGGTGATAGCGGCGAAAGGGGGAAACATTCAGGAAACTATCCCCGATGTTTCGCATCCCCGGACAGATGAACCGGAGGGGGAAAGTTGCGTGTTTGATATTTTAGGGATGTGTGGCGGATGAATGAGCTGCATTTCCGGATTTGTCTCGTCGTTCTGAGCAACTTTCATGTAGAAAGTCTTTTCATCCGAGCTACGAATTATTTTATATGATTTTCTAAAATTTTAACCATTTTTTGATTTTAATTATTTATTTAAATCCAACATTATCCAGAATGGTGAACAATGATTAAAGCATGACATCAGAGTGATGTCAGCAGGTCAAATGGTCGGTTGAGCAGTCAAAACAGACAGTTGGGTCCAGTAGGACCCACATGTCATTGTCAGGGGCACTAACAGGGGAGTTTAGACTAACTACATGGATTAATTAGCTGGTGGGGCCCAGTAGTCAGTGAGAGATTAAGGTTTTAATTAACTGATTTACTTAATTAGCAATTTATCTATTTACAAAATTGTTTTAAACGACGTGGGCCCGCATGTCAGTGGCAGTAGCTGCCACATCAGCGCAGTTGACTTCGGTCGACGTGGCCATTTGGGGCCCCTAGGCCCACACGCAGTGACCCAGGGGTGGCCCTAGGTGTGCCAGCTCAGCGGAGCCGCCGGAGTAGCTCCGGCGAGCTCGCGCGCAGCAGCCGAACGCAGGAGAGCGTTGGGATTCACCTACCGGGCACCAAATCAAGCGCCGTCTCTTGCGTTCGAACGAGGAGAGTGCCCCGCGTCTATCTACGACGTCGGAACGCGCGTGGGTGGCCGGAAACAACGCCAGTGACGAGGGCGGTGGACGGCAGTTCTGGCGCAGACGGGGATCACGCGACGGGGCGTTCAAACGATGCGTGTTTGGGATCGAACAGACGAGCGTGTTAAGGCGCGTCGAACGGTGGAGGGGGCTTGAATGGAAACGGCCGGAGACAGCGGTGGCGAGCGGCGGAGCGGATGCCGGAGTGCGGGTGTTTGTGGATCTAGTGCTAGGGGGCACAGGAAGGCATGTGCGCGGGTGCGTTGGGTTCCTGGAAGCACCAGGAACATGATGTCGTGCGCAGGCGAGCACGACGGAGATCATGGCCACGGCAGCGAGGCGATCCATGGTGACGGGCTCACGGCAACGGCGGCGAGGTGGCTACGATGCGCGAGGGATCTAATGAGGAGGATCAGGAGGCAGAGGGGCTCTCCGTGTGGCACGCAAGATGGCACGTGGTAGTTTAGTAGCAGCAGGGGGCGTCACCGGAGTTCGGGAAGAACGGCGGCAACTGGAGATGTGGAAGAAGGGGGCCGTTGCAGCAGCGCCTCCAAGCTCAAGCTACAGCCACCGGTCGATGAGGAAGACGATGGCGGAGGCGACGGACACGCTGGCGAGGCAAGGCGATGGCTGTGGCCACGTGATTTACGGCAGCGAGTCCATGGCGGCGCTCGGATGCGGTGGAAAAGGAGGAGTGGTGAGGTGGATTTGAGGGGAGAGGGTGAGGCCGAGAGGGAGCACGGTGTGGAGTGGGGAGGAGACCCGAGGAGGCGCGGCGCTGGCGATCTTATCCCCTCAGCGGGGTCGGTGAGGTGGTGCGACGGGGACGCGCCCCTGTTCCTCCTGTTCATGGCGCAGTCGGCGAAATAGGGCGTGGGGAAGGAGGCGACCGGGGGAACGGGGGGAGTGGGCCGACCCGGCTGGGCCGGTTTGGCTGTTGGCTAGCCGGGCCAGATGGCCCAGTGGGGTTTGGGGGGGTTTCTTTTCTCCTTCGGTTTTATTTTCACTTTTTCTTTTTATTTATTTTCTTTTCTGTTTTATTTCATTTTAAAATATTTATGCACTTCCTAGAAAATTGTTTTCTCCATAATAATTACCAGTTCAATATTTGGCACCCACCGAACATTTTTGTTTCAAGGTTTGAAAACTTTTGCTATTTGACATATTTTGAATTGATTTTTGAATCGGTTTTGATCTAACGAAAGATTAGCAACAGTAATGGAGGTGACGTGGCATCATTAGAGGAGTTTCACTGTAGCATAAATATCCGGGTGTTACCAGAAACTTCATTGAAAACTAACAAACCATGGTCTCATTCATTGAAGCAATTGCAATTTGTCATAACATCGGAAAGAGTCAATATAAGAGCTTTTCAGCAATTCCACATATTCAACTATCATTTAGTCTTTCACAATTGCTAACACTCACGCATACTTATGAGTGTGAAGTTTCTATAGGACACAGTGAAAGATAAGGGCTTATAGTTTTGGCTCCCGACATTTTACCTCAAGGGTAATGTCAATAATAAAAATTTATGAAAACTCACATCCAAGTGGATATATATCAGGATCTTTCCAACACATAGTGCTTGCCAAAGGATAAAGTGTAAAAAATAAAGGTGAAGATCACCATGACTCTTGTATGAAGGTAGAGGACAAAAATAAAAGATAGGCCCTTCGCAGAGGGAAGCATAGGTTGTCATGCGCTTTTATGGTTGGATGCACAAAATCTTAATGCAAAAGAACGTCACTTTATATTGCCACTTGTGATAAGGACCTTTATTATGCAGTCCGTCGCTTTTATTTCTTCCATATCACAAGCTCGTATAAAGCTTATTTTCTTCACACTAATAGATCATACATATTTGGGGAGCAATTTTTATTGCTTGCACAAATGACAACTTAGTTGAAGGATCTTACTCAATCCATAGGTAGGTATGGTGGACTCTCATGGCAAAACTGGGTTTAAGGATGTTTGGAAGCACAAGTAGTATCTCTACTTGGTGCAAAGAATTTGGCTAGCATGAGGGGGAAAGGCAAGCTCAACATGTTGGATGATCCATGACAATATAACTTATTCGGATATAAGGAAACATAACCCATTACGTTGTCTTCCTTGTCCAACATCAACTTTTTTGCATGTCATATTTTAATGAGTGCTCACAATCATAAAAGATGCCCAAGATAGTATATTTATATGTGAAAACCTCTCTTTCTATGTTAATTCCTATTAATTGCAACGATGACCAAAACTATGTTTGTCAACTCTCAATAACTTTTATTCATCATACTCTTTATATCTGAAGTCATTACTCTGTATAAGATCAATATGATCTTTTTATTTCTTTTTGTTCTTTCCTTTCCTCAAGATCATAGCAAGATAGCAAGCCCTCAATTCAAAACTAATCTTTATTATATATAGCTCACGGACTCAATTACATAGATAGGGATAAAACAAAACTCAAAGCTCGATCATACTAAAACTTTATTCTACTAGATCAAGATATAACGAAAAGGATCGAACTAAGAAAAATGGTAAAGATAGAAAGTGATGGTGATACGATAGTGGGGCACCTCCCCCAAGCTTGGCAGTTGCCAAGGGGAGTGCCCATACCCATGTATTTATGTCTCTTTCTTCGGGGGTAGTGATGATGGGGTTGTTGATGATGTAGGCTTGTCGCCCATCTTCCTTAGTTTGCGCTTGAGGATAGAATTTTGCTCCCTTAAGTCATCAATCTCCTGCTCAAGGCTTAGTATCTTTTTGCATAGTTCCTGTTTGTTCTCCTCCAAGAGACGAAAAGGGATAAACTCGATCTTAGGTTTCTCTGCTCTATCAGGGAGGCTTGACTTTTTAAACTCCACGTGCATGTCCCCAGGTTAAGGTAGTGGGATTTCATCTTCATCTGAGCTTGTCTACTCCATTCCCTTAGGATCATAGTCGTCTTCGTCCTCCGTGGTCCAACCACAATGCTCCAAGTCCCCATACACCTTGGAGTATGCAAGGTAATCAACCACATAGCTTTCTCCCTCCGAATCCTGGGACGACATATTACCCTCAATCTGAGACAGAAACAACTCAAAGCAAAATCAGAGGATTTCGTCATGGTACGGTGGTCAAAACCTTCGGGAGATTATATAATGAATTTTTACCGACCAAAAGAAGTATCTTGCAAGAAAACGGAGTTCAGAGGGCACACCAGGCGTCCACGAGGTAGGGGGCGCGCCCAGGGGGTAGGGCGCACCATCCACCCTCGTGGATGGCTCGTTTCTATTTCAGGCTACTTCTTATTTTCCTAATTTTTTAAATATTCCAAAATGGAGAAAATTTGCTATTTGAGCAGTTTTGGAGTCGGTTTACTTACCTTACCCCATACCTATTCCTTTTCGGAGTCTGAAACGTTCTGGAAAGTGTCCCTTATGTACTCCTCCAGGGTCACAGTGTAGATAACATTGGTTTCAACCCTTATGGGATTACCTGAGATATAATGTTTGATTCTTTAACCGTTCACCACTTTCGGCTTTGTGCCTTCGGCATTGTTGGTTTTTATGGCACTGGAAAGATAGAACTCCTCTATAATGTAAGGACCTTCTCATTTAGTGAGAAGTTTCCCAACAAAAAATCTTAAAAGAGAGTTGTATAGCAAAACATAATCACCTACACTAAACTCACGCTTTTGTATCCTTTTGTCATGCCATCTTTTAACCTTTCTTTAAACAATTTGGCGTTCTCATAGGCATGGGTTCTCCATTCAGCAAGTGAGATAATGTCAAATAGCCACTTCTAACCGGCAAGTTTGAAATCATAATTCAGCTCTTTAATAGCCCAATATTCCTTATGTTCTAGTTCGAGAGGTAAGTGACATGCTTTTCCATAGACCATTTTGTATGGAGACATACCCATAGTTTTTTATATGCAGTTCTATAGGCCCATAATGCATCATCAAGTTTCTTGGACCAACTCTTTCTAGATCTATTAACAGTCTTTTGCAAAATCAATTTAATCTCTCTATTACTCAAATATACCCGACCACTAGACTGAGGGTGGTAAGGAGATGCAATTCTATAATTAACATCATACTTAGCAAGCATTTTATGAAAAGCACCGTGAATAAAATGTGAACCACCATTAGTCATTAAATATTTAGGGACTCCAAACCTCGGGAAAGTAACTTCTTTAAGCATCTTAATAGAGGTGTTATGATGAGCACTACTAGTTGGAATAGCTTCTACCCACTTAGTAATGTAATCAACAACAACTAAAATATGAGTATACCCATTAGAGGAAGGAAAATGTCCCATATAATCAAAGCCCAAACATCAAATGGTTCAATAACAAGTGAATAGTTCATAGGCATTTCTTGACGTCTACTAATATTACCAATTCTTTGGCATTCATCACAAGACAAGACAAACTTACGGGCATCTTTGAAGAGAGTAGGCCAATAAAAACTAGATTGCAATACCTTATGTGCAGTTATGTCTCCAGCATTGTGCCCTCCATGTGCCTCGAAATGACACTTTCATAGGATCTATTCCTATTCGTGCTCATCTACACAATGTCTAATAACACCATCTACTCCTTCTTTATAAAGGTGTGGGTCATCCCAAAAGTAATGTCTTAAATCATAGAAAAACTTTTTCCTTTTGCTGGTATGTGAAACTAGGTGGTATAAATTTGGCAACAATGTAATTAGCATAATCAGCATACCATGGAACGAGAAGCATTTATGACAGAAAATTGTTCATCAGGAAAGCTATCATCAATAGGTAGTGGTTCATCAAGAACATTTTCTAACCTAGACAGGTTGTCTGCAACGGGGTTCTCAGCTCCCTTTCTATCAATAATATGCAAATCAAATTCTTGTAGCAAGAGAACCCATCTAATAAATCTAGGTTTAGCATCTATCTTTTCCATAAGGTATTTAATAGCAGCATGATCAATGTGAATAGTTACTTTGGAATCAACAATATAAGGTTTGAACTTATCACAAGCGAACACAACTGCTAAAAATACTTGTTCAGTAGGAGCATAATTTCTCTCGGCACTGTTTAGAGTTTTACTAGCATATTGGATAACATTTAATTTCTTATCAACTCTTTGTCCTAGAACAACACCTACAACATAATTACTAGCATCACACATAATTTCAAAGGGTAAATTCCAATCAGGTGGCTGAACATTAGGTTTAGAAATCAAGACTTTCTTAATTATTTCAAATGCTTCAACATAATCATACTCAAATACAAAAGGAACATCTTTTTGTAAGAGATTAGTCAGAGGCCTAGACATTTTTGAGAGGTCTTTAATCAACCTCCTATAAAAACCGGCATGACCAAGGAAACTTCTTATACCTTTGATGTCCTTAGGACATGACATCTTTTTAATAGCATCAACTTTAGCTTTATCAACTTCAATACCTCTTTCAGAAATTTTATGCTCCAAGACAATACCTTCATTAACCATAAAGTGTCACTTCTCCCAATTCAAGACAAGATTAGTTTTTTCACATCTCTATAAAACTCGCTCAAGGTTTCTTAAGAAATCATCAAAAGAAGTTCCATACACGGAGAAATCATCCAAGAAAACCTCAACAATCGTTTCACAAAAGTCAGAGAATATAGCAGTCATACATCTTTGAAAGGTAGCAGGTGCATTGCATAAACAAAAAGGCATACATCTATAAGCAAAGGTACCGAAAGGGCAAGTAGAAGTGGTTTTATGCTGATCCTCTTTTCACACGGGTATTTGAGAGAAACTAGAATAACCATCTAGAAAGAAAAAATCTGTATGTTTAGATAGTCTTTCTAGCATTTGATCAATAAAAGGTAGATGGTAATGATCTTTTCTAGTAGGTTTATTTAATTTGCGGAAATCAATTACCATTCTATAACCTGTAACAATTCTTTGTGGGATCAATTCAACCTTGTCATTAGTAACAATAGTAATACCTCCCTTCTTAGGGACACAATGGACAGGACTTACCCACTGACTATCAGCAACAAGATAAATTATACCTGCTTCCAGAAGCTGTAGTATTTCATTTCTTACCACTTCTTTCATCTTAGGATTTAACCATTGTTGATGATCAACAACTGGTTTAGCATCTTTCTCCAATTTTATTTTGTGCTGGCATAGAGTGGGACTTATACCCCTAAGATCATCCAGAGTATATCCAATAGCGGCACGGTGCTTCTTCAGAGTTCTCAATAATTTCTCTTCTTCATGCTCTGAAAGGTTAGCACTAATAATAACAGGATATATCTTCTTTTCATCAAGATAAGCTTATTTCAAATTATCAGGTAATTGTTTAAGCTCAAGCACGGGATCACCCTTGGGTGGAGGAGGATCACCTAGGATTTCAACAGCCAAGTTGTGTTTCAAAATAGGTCCCATTTTAAAGAATACTTCATCTATTTCCCCTCTTTCAATCATAAACATATCATTTCATGCTCGAGCAAATATTGTTCTAAATGATCATCAAGAGGCACGGCAATGGAAGTGAGGGAGTCCTGGACTAGGGGGTGTCCGGATAGCCGAACTATCATCATCGGCCGAACTCCAAGACTATGAAGATACATGATTGAAGACTTCGTCCCGTGTCCGGATGGGACTTTCCTTGGCGTGGAAGGCAAGCTTGGTGATACGGATATGTAGATCTCCTACCATTGTAACCGACTCTGTGTAACCCTAGCCCTCTCCGGTGTCTATAGAAACTGGATGGCTTTAGTCCGTAGGACGAACAACAATCATACCATAGGCTAGCTTCTAGGGTTTAGCCTCCTTGATCTCGTGGTAGATCTACTCTTGTAACACACATCATCAATATTAATCAAGCAGGACGTAGGGTTTTACCTCCATCAAGAGGGCCCGAACCTGGGTAAAACATCGTGTCCCTTGTCTCCTATTACCATCCGCCTAGACGCACAGTTCAGGACCCCCTACCCGAGATCCGTCGGTTTTGACACCGACATTGGTGCTTTCATTGAGAGTTCCTATGTGCCGTCACCGATAGGCTCGATGGCTTCTTCGATCATCATCAACGATGCAGTCCAGGGTGAGACCTTCCTCCCCGGACAGATCTTCGTATTCGGCGGCTTTGCACTGCGGGCCAATTCGCTTGGCCATCTGGAGCAGATCGAAAGCTACACCCCTGGCCGTCAGGTCAGATTTGGAAGTTTGAACTTCACGGCTGACATCCGCGGGGACTTGATCTTCGATGGGTTCGGGCCACAGCCAAGCGCGCCGCACTGTCACGATGGGCATGATTTAGCTCTGCAGCCGGACAGTACCCTGGAGGCCGCACTCAAGTCCGCTCCGATCTTCAATTCGGAGCCGGCTGCGCAGATCGAGGACGGATGGTTAGACACCGCCTTAGGAGCTGCAACCTCTACGGCGATAGAGCCGAACACTGACCTTGTCCCTCATGAAGCTCGTGACTCCGAGGTGCCGGACTCCTTGCCGGACTCCGAACCTCCCGCGCCCCCTCCAATCGAATCCGATTGGGCGCCGGTCATGGAGTTCACCGCAGCGGACATCTTCCAACACTCAACTTTCGGCGACATCTTGAGTTCGCTAAAGTATCTCTCGTTATCAGGAGAGCCCTGGCCAGACTGCGGTCAGAATGGTTGGGATGCGGACAACGAAGAAATTCAACACCCACCCACCACCCACTTAATAGCCACTGTCGACGATCTAACCGACATGCTAGACTTCGACTCCGAAGACATCGACGGTATGGACGACGATGCCGGAGACGACAAAGAACCAGCGCCTATCGGGCACTGGAAAGCCACCCCAACTCATGACGTATACATGGTGGATACACCAAAAGGAAGCGATAATGAGGAACAACGGGACACGGCGAAGGACAACTCCACCAGAAAACAACCAAAACGCGACGCAAGCGCCGCCCAAAGTCCTACCTCGATAAAAACGACACCCATACAGACCCGGCCCTAGAGCAGGGAGAAGCAGTGGACGGCGAACACGCAACCAAGCAATCATCCGAACACGGTGAACTAGACAAGCAACCCATCCCCGGCGAAAACAAGGGCCTAGACGATCTCACGCCGAACACATCACCAGAGCATAAGAACCTTCATAAAAGGCTCGTCGCTACTGCAAGATGTTTGAAGAAGCAAAAGCGGAAGCTCAAAATAGTAGAGGACGCACTCAGAATGAGATGGAGCAAAGTACTCAATACCGCAGATAAATATGACGCTAGTCGCCAGGCAAAGAGTTACCCGAAGCGCAAGTTGTTGCCCGAATTCGACGATGAGGCCTTAGAGCCCCCGCAGTCAAAAAAGAAAGAGGCCGCCTGGCCGGATAGACGACCAGATGACAGGCTAAGAGCAGCAAGGGGCTCCGCACACAAGCCGGCACACGATCAGCATAAAGATCCTCAGAAAAAGGATGACCCGGTCAGGTCTATCTATGGGCCAAAAAAGAAGACTCCAGGAAGCAACACAACCCGCCGAGCGTTTGAAGACAATGGCACACCTAAATACAGGGGCGCTGCACACCCACTATGTTTCACCGACGAGGTACTGGATCATGAATTTCCAGCGGGATTCAAACCCGTAAACATAGAGGCATATGACGGAACAACAGACCCCGGAGTCTGGATTGAGGATTATATCCTACACATACATATGGCTAGAGGAGACGATCTCCACGCCATAAAATACCTACCCCTCAAGCTCAAAGGGCCAGCTCGGCATTGGCTCAAAAGCCTCCCAGAAAATACCATTGGAAGTTGGGAAGAGCTCGAGGATGCGTTTCGAGCAAATTTTCAAGGGACCTATGTCCGCCCTCCGGATGCAGACGATTTAAGTCACATAACTCAACAGCCCGGAGAGTCAGCACGCAAATTCTGGAACATGTTCCTCACCAAAAAAAACCAAATAGTCGACTGTCCGGACGCCGAAGCCTTAGCAACCTTTAAGCACAACGTCCGAGATGAATGGCTCGCCAGACACCTCGGCCAGGAAAAACCAAGAACAATGGCCGCACTAACAAGCCTCATGACCCGCTTTTGCGCAGGGGAGGACAGCTGGCTGGCTAGATGCAGCACCAGCGACCCGAGTACATCTGAAGTCAGGGATGGAAATGGGAAATCACGACACAGAAAAGATCAGCGCCGGAATAAGGAAAATGGCCCAAATAGCATGGCGGTCAACGCTCGATTCAAAAGCTCTCAGCCGAATAACAAAACACTGCCCCTCAAGGACAATAGTGACGAGCTATCCAACCTAAACAAAATTCTGGATAGGCTATGTCAAATACATAGTACCTCCGGGAAGCCTGCAAACCATACCCACAGAGATTGTTGGGTGTTCAGACAGTCCGGCCGACTTAACACCGAACGCAAGGGGCTCGACACACCAAGCGAAGACGACGGCGAACCCCACAAGCAGAACGCCGGAAAATAGAAGACTTTCCCACTAGAAGTCAAAACAGTGAACTCACTTCATGTGATAACACGAAAACACAGTGCGGCATCTGCCATACCAGGACACCATCCGTAGAATGGGGATTGACCCTACCAAAATTTGCCGTAGCAGCACTTCCTTCAAAGGAGTTATGCCAGGCCTTTAAGCCAATTGAACAAGCTCGGTACCACTAGAGGTTGTGTCCGGTTCATCCGACAACCTCCGTCGCGAAAAGCTGACTCTCCATACCGGACCATTTCACAGTGGCCCTCAAGCACTACTAGGACATGAAGCTTTCGCCCGCTTTAACGCAATAACACATTACGCGTCTCTTACGCTTAAAATGCCCGGTCCACGCGGCATAATCTCATTAAAGAGTAACTTCGAGTGTCCCTCGACCATGGAGAACGTGAGGCCGCCTTGACAGCCACACACTAATCCGACCTTGCAGGTCAAAGCCCCTAAAGACAGGTCATTCAGACCTCGGACACGGTTAGGCGAGTCCGGCGTAAATAAACAAGGGGCTTCCCAGCCGCATACCCCTTTACAAGGGGCTGCGCGTATAAACGATGAGAGCTAATAAAGCTCAACTTTATTCATCTTCCAAAATATACTTTATTTTAAATACAACCTTTGCATGATATTTCTTCCAAACTAAGTCCTTCTCTTTTATAGATGAAGCATGTGCTACACCTGTCCAGGATACAGCACAACGGAGACACAGGCGCAGACGTGCAGCAGGGACCCGTTGCAAGGATTCTTTTCAGATTAAGACCCTGCGTAAACCTTTCTTACTGTCTCTTGTTGATACACATCCCCCAGTTTTCTACCATAACCGAGGAGGAGGCTGGCGTTTTGGCATCGGCCGCGTCAGAAGTTCCCGCCTGTACCTGGACACTAGGGGCTTAGGGCATTGTTCTGCCCGGTATCATAAAGACCGAACACCTTAGGGAGTGTTCGGCTTCTCGAGTTAGGCCTTATATGCATCAGCTCCGAAACATGTCTTTGGTCAAATGTTGGGTTTGCCCGGCTCCTGTGTTTTGCTGCCTTACGTTCCGCTCCATCGGCTAACGCGGCACCAGGAGAACTACTGCAATTGTGCCCCAGTTCGGCCGGGCGAGCACCTCAGTAGAGAAAGCTGAAAACTGACTGTCATGATATAGCGAGAGACTGGTCAACCACTCGATCGACTATTGGAATGTTTAGAATTCCTCTGCTTTGATGAAGGACCGCTTCCCGGTCAGGCACATACGCACCCCAAGTTCGGAGAGTGCGGTGCCTCTAGGGGCTATATAGTAGCCCCACCTTCGAGCTCCTATGGCTAAGTGAAAGTGAGAAAGCATTATAGTCTGGTTTCCTAGTTTGCTATGCTATCACCTCCTTCAAAGGACCAAGACGTTGGATTAAGTGTGAAAAAGCGCTTTTCTTTTTTTTGCAAACACCCCCGCACCATGTGCGTGGGGGCTGAAGCCAAAGACTGCAACTTTCAGGTTATTCATACATATACGGCCGCACGGGAGATAGTTCAATACTTGAACGCACAAGTATAAAAAGCTATTGCATTATAAACATGATCTCACAAATCATACACGTCATTTGAACATGACATCTTTCGAGCACTGCGACTCTATTAAACGAGCACCCTGCAGGACTTCCTCAAAATAGTGCTCGGCGGGTAATCGGCTCTTGTCCGAACCCCGGGATGCAACAGCGGTGGCATCCATGTCCGCCCAGTATGTCTTCACACGGGTGAGAGCCATCCGTGCACCTTCTATGCATGCCGACCGCTTCATCGCCTTGATATGCGGCACCGCCCCAAGGAATTGCTGCAACAAGCCAAAATAACTCTTCGGCTTGGGCCTTTCCGGCCACAGATGAGTGACCACATCCGTCATGGCAAGTCCGGACAATCTATTCAACTCAGCCCACTCAGCCAGCCGATCAGTCAACGGAAGTGGACGCTCCGGACTATGGAATTGAGACCAGTAAAGCTCTTCCATTTCATGATCCTTCTGGCTTCGGAAGTGCACGACTGCGTCCGCCGCACTCACCGCCAAATCAAGATAAGGATCCTCCGCACCACACAACTGGCCCAGCTGAGCATACTTCGGATCCCTGAACTTCCTACGCAGAAGAAAGGGCTTTCCAGCCGCAATGTCTCCGGCTTGACGCAGTTCCTCCTTCATAGCCCGCATCTCACTGCGGGCATCCTTGACTTCGGCGCCGGCCTTCTTCAGGCCCTCTTGCTCCACTCGGCGTTCTACTTCAAGAACCTCACAACGGTCGGTAGCATCTTTTAATTTCAAGGCCATTCCGGCCAACTCTTCCCTGCTTCGGCAGTGAGCAGCCTTTTTGGCTTTTAGCTCTTCTGCTGCCTTCAAGGCAGCCGCATCACTTATCCTGTCTTGCTCCTTGGCTCGAGCAAGCTCTGCTCGAAGATTTTCCACAGCAACGGCGCCATCTGCATCAAGCATACACATTGTAAGGAACGGGCACCAGCTTCCTTACTAGGCAACCGCGGAGCAACCACCTACCTTGCGACTCATTATATCGTTTATTGACCAGCGCGATGTCCGCATCCGCAACATCAAGTTGCCTCTTCAGTTCGGCAACTCCATCAGTCCGGCTGGCCACCGAACGTTCCGCCACCTGCATAGGAAAGGCGACATTCTATAACTGAGATTATGATCCTTGGCACGCTATCGCTTTCGACAGCATACCAAGTCTCAGGGGCTACTATCTATACAGGGCGCACTTCATGTGCAAAACTGTCAAAAGGTATGTCATTTTTTGCGTACCTCGAACCCCGTCAGCAAGCTTCCGACGGCCTCATAGAACCCGCTCTCGGCGGATTAGATCCTTTCAATCACCATACTCATTAATGTGCGGTGATCTTCCGAGATAGACGCCCTCTTGAGCAAATCCTGCAGCTCCACCGGCTGTACTCCAATGGGTGCCGGACTCTCCGGCCCCGCCGGACTCGGGGAGACCCTCCGTGACGACACCTCAGGGTTGTCCGCCCCGCCCGACGGGGCGGCAGATGGAGGCATCTCGCTTTCCATCATCTCCGGATGAAGGTCCCCCGAAGTTGAGCTCTACTGAGATGGGCTGAGATCCGAACTACAAGGTGAAAACTTCGGTTACCTTTGGAAATAAGGGTGTTCCCTATTACAAAATTCCCCCTTTTTTACATACGGCTCGCTGGAGGGCTGATTCCTATGGGGAGACTGTGCGGCTGGGGCCCTTCCCGGCACAGGACTTTCTGGTGCAGATTTGTTTCCCCGCTTTGAGGCCGTGGCCTCCGGGTCTTCGGAAGCAGTCCTCTTCTCCCCCTGGAAGGAGGGACTCTCGATTCCCCCCTTACTGAAAGCCTCCTTGGCGGAGGTGGTAGTTTCCCTGTGCCCCCCTTCGCCCTCGTCCGAAGGCGCAAACTCCAACATTTTGACTAACACGGGATCCGGCGTGGTCTCAGGGAGGGGGGCCGGACACCGTATCAGTTTTGCTTGCGCTATCCACTCCTGTCCAAGGGATAGCTGGTTAAAAGGCAAACCCATGATAAATAAATGGACAATATGTCCGGACACAGGGCTACTTACTTGAGTATCCGGGCGATTGCAGGTTAGGCCGGCATCCTTGGTCAAGTCCGGACGCATCTCTTGCGATCCGAAGAACAGTTTGTACATCTCCGCGGGTGTCAAACCCATGAAGTGTTGTAGAGCTCGTGGCCCCTCCGGATTAAATTCCCACAGGCGGAGGGGGCAACGTTTGCAGGGCAGAAGGCGCCGGATCAGCATAACCTGCGTCACCACCACCAGATTAATCTCCCTTTCTTGGAGGTCTCGAATCCGGTCCTGCAACAGGGGTACGTCTTTGGACGGCCCCCAGTTAAGCCCCTTGTTGACCCATGACGTCAGCCGTTGTGGAGGGCCCGGGCGGAAGACGGGCGGTGGCTTCTGCCTGCTGCCCCTTGGAGCGGTGATATAGAACCACTCCTGTTGCCACGAGCCGAGCTCCTCCTGAAAAGAGCCCTCGGGCCATGGAGCGTCGGCCCTCTTGCTTATAACCACCCCGCCGCACTTTGCCTGACGCCCCTCAATCATCTTCGGCTCCACGTTGAAGGTTTTGAGCCACAAGCCGAAGTGAGGGGTAGTGCGGAGGAAGGCTTCACAAACGACAATGAATGATGAGATGTGGAGGATGGACTCCGGATCCAAGTCATGGAATTCCAGCCCATAGTAAAACATGAGCCCCCTCACGAAGGGATCCATCGGGAAGCCTAAACCCTGACGGAGGTGAGACACGAACACAACGCTCTCGCTGGGCTTGGGAGTAGGAACAACTTGCCCTCGGGCAGGCAACCTATGCGAAATCTCATAGGTCAAGTACCTGGCGTCTCTCAGCTTTAGCACGTCTACTTCCGTGACGGAAGAGGGCATCCACCGGCCTCGTAGGTCGGAGCCGGACATTGTCGAAGGTCGGAGATACCCGAATCTGGAGCCCTGGGTGTTGGAACTCGGGGGCGAGGGGCGGATTCGATTGAGGATTGAAGAAAAAGAACTGGCCTTGGTCTCATTTTAAAGAGGAAGAATACCAAGAGCCGTCCCCGTGACCGTTTGGAACCCGCCTTCGATGGAGGGGGCGTGGCAACGGGCGCGGTTGGGTTATCCACGTCCGTATTAATGGGAATCCCGGAATAAGGGGAACATGATCTCTGCTTCGACAAGACGTGCCAAGGAAACCGCTTTGCTAAACGCGCGGAGGTGGTACAATAAAAACAATTCGAGTAAAGGCTTAGTGGTGGTGTGACGTCACGCCACGAAATACGTCAGTAGATTGAACTTGTGTAAATATTATTCTCTCTACGGTGGTATGTGAAAATTATTTTGCAGAGCCGGACACTATCCTGGTGTTCACAATCTTCTATAAATTATTCGGAGGAGGAACCTGCCTTGCAATGCCGAAGACAATATGCGCGCCGGACTCGTCGTCATTGAAGCTTGGTTCAGGGGCTACTGAGGGAGTCCTGGACTAGGGGGTGTCAGGATAGCCGAACTATCATCATCGACCGGACTCCAAGACTATGAAGATACAAGATTGAAGACTTCGTCCAATGTCCGGATGGGACTTTCCTTGGCGTGGAAGGCAAGCTTGGCGATACGGATATGTAGATCTCCTACCATTGTAACCGACTCGGTGTAACCCTAGCCCTCTCCGTTGTCTATATAAACCGGATGGCTTTAGTCCTTAGGACGAACAACAATCATACCATAGGCTAGCTTCTAGGGTTTAGCCTCCTTGATCTCGTGGTAGATCTACTCTTGTAACACACATCATCAATATTAATCAAGCAGGACGTAGGGTTTTACCTCCATCAAGAGGGCCCGAACCTGGGTAAAAATCGTGTCCCTTGTCTCCTGTTACCATCCGCCTAGACACACAATTCGGGACCCCCTACCCGAGATCCGCCGGTTTTGACACCGACAGGAAGCAAGACCAATAATTTCATCTTAACTAGGGGGTTGTCTACAAAATTTAGCAAAATTAAAGTCATGAGACATATCTCCTAGACCAATAGTAACAATATCCTTTTCGCAGTCTATCTTAGCATTGACAGTATTCGAGAAGGGTCTACCAAATATAACGGGACAAAAGTCATCTTGTGGGGAACTAAAACAAGAAAATCAGTAGGATATTTAATTTTCCCACACAAGACTTCAACATCTCTAACAATCCCAATTGGTGAATTAGTATCTCTATTTGCAAGCTTAATAGTAACATCAAAATCCTCTATTTCAGCAGGTGCAATATCATGCATAATTTATTTGTATGAGGTATTGCACTCGCACTAGCACCCATATCACATAAGCCATGATAACAATGATCTCCTATTTCAATAGAAACAACAGGCATGCTGACAATAGGCCTATGTTTATTTTTAGTATCGGGTCTAGCAATTCTAACAGCTTCATCACAGACGTAAATAACATGTCCATCAATATTATCGACCAAGAGATCTTTAACCATAGCGATACTAGCTTCAACTTTAATTTGCTCAAGGGTGTAGGTGTTCTAGCATTACTCTTACGAACCACAGTTGAAGCTTTAGCATGATCCTTTATTCTAATAGGGAAAGGTGGTTTCTCAATATAAGCAGTAGGAACAATAGGATCAATGTTATAAGTGATAGTCTTTTGTTCAACTTTAATAGGTTATACTACTTTCACTTCAATGGGAGGATGTTATTTAAACCACTTATCCTTAGGGAGATCAACATGAGTAGCAAATGATTCATAGAAAGAAGCTACTATCTCAGATTCAAGTCCATATTTAGTGCTAAATTCACGAAAATCAACGGTATCCATAAAAGATTAACACAATCAAACTTAGGTGTTATACCAGACTCCTTACCTTCGTCGAGTTCCCAATCTTCAGAGTTGTGTTTAATTCTTTCCAATAAATCTCATCTGAATTCAATAGTCTTCATCATAAAAGAACCAATACAAGAAGTATCGAGCATGGAGCGATTATTGAGAGAAAATTGAGCATAAATTTTTTGAATAATAATTTCTCTTGAGAGCTCATGATTGGGGCATGAATATAACATTGACTTAAGCCTCCCCCAAGCTTGAGAGATACTTTCGCCTTCACGAGGCAAAAAATTATATATATAATCACGATCGTGATGAACCAGATGCATAGGATAAAACTTCTAATGGAATTCCAATTTCAATCGGTTGTAGTTCCACGATCCAATATCATCACATAGCCTAAACCATGTCAATGCCTTTCCTTTCAAAGATAAATGGAAGAACTTCTTCTTGATAACATACTCGGGCATACTTGCAAGCTTAAATAATCCACTAACTTCATCCATGTAGATTAGGTGCATATCGAGATGTAATGTTCCATCTCCTGTATAAGGATTAGCAAGCAGTTTCTCTATCATACCCGAAGGAATTTCAAAACAAATATTTTCAGTAGGTTCACTAGGTTGAGGAGAAACTCTTTGCTCTTCTGGTCGGGGTGAAGATACCCCGAACAAGCCCCTCAAGGGATTATTTTCCATAGTAACAAGTGACAGTAAATTTCAGCACACTATATAAATGTTTCCTTACCAAATTCCAACTACCAAAGGCGCTTCACTCCCCGGCAATGGCGCCATAAAAGAGTCTTGATGACCCACAAGTATAGGGGATCTATCGTAGTCCTTTCGATAAGTAAGAGTGTCGAACCCAATGAGGAGTAGAAGGAAATGACAAGCGGTTTTTAGTAAGGTATTCTCTACATGCACTGAAATTGTCGGTAACAGATAGTTTTGTGACAAAGTAATTCGTAAAGGGTAACAAGTCACAAAGTACCTAAGGTGCAGAAAGGTGTCCCAATCCTTTTTTTCAGCAAAGTACAAGCCTAGACAAACTCTTATATAAATTAAAGCGCTCCCGAGGACACATGGAAATTTCGGTCAAGCTAGTTTTCATCCTGCTCATATGATTCGTGTTCATTACTTTGATAATTTGATATGTGGGTGGATTGGTGCTTGGGTACTACCCTTCATTGGACAAGCATCCCACTTATGATTAACCCCCCTCGCAAGCATCCACAACTATGAAAGAAGAATTAAGGTAAACCTAACCATAGCATGAAACATATGGATCCAAATCAGCCCCTTACGAAGCAACGCATAAGCTAGGGTTTAAGCTTCTGCCACTCCAGCAACCCATCATCTACTTATTACCCCCCAATGCCTTCCCCTAGGCCCAAATCATGGTGAAATGTCATGTAGTCGACGTTCACATAACACTACTAGAGGAAAGACAACATACATCTCATCAAAATATCGAACGAATACCAAACTCACATGATTATTTATAACAACACTTCTCCCATGTCCTCAGGAAAAAACATAACTACTAACAAATTGTATTCATATTAACGATCAGAGGAGTATTGATATGCATAAAGGATCGAACATATGATCTTCCACCGAAAAAACCAACTAGCATCAACTACTAGGAGTAATCAACACTACTAGCAACATATGATCTGAGGTTTTGAGACAAAGATTGGATACAAGAGATGAACTAGGTTTTGAGAGGAGATGGTGCTGGTGAAGATGTTGATGGAGATTGACCCCCTTTTGATGAGAGGATCGATGGTGATGACGATGGCGACAATTTCCCCCTCCCGGAGGGATGCTTCCCCGGAAGAATAGCTCCGCTAGAGACCTAGATTGGTTCTCCCAGGTTCCACCTTGAGACTGTGGTGCTTCATCCCGAAAGCTTCCTTATGGTTGTTTTCAGGGCAAAAGACACCATATAGCAGAAGATGGGCATCGAGGGCCTTCCTAGTGGCCCACGAGGTAGGTTGCACACCCAGGGGGTAGGGCGCGCCCTCCACCCTCGTGGCTACTGGGTAGCCCCCCTCTGGTGCTTTCTTCACCCAATATTGTTAATATATTCCAAAACTGACTTTCATGGAGTTCCATGACTTTTGCAGTTATGTAGAATAGGTCTATAATATTTGCTCCTTTTCCAGCGCAGAATTCCAGCTGCCGGCATTCTCCCTCTTCATGTAAACCTTGTAAAATAAGAGAGAAAAGGAAAAAGTATTGTGATATAATGTGTAGTAACAGCCCATAATGCAATATATATCGATATAAAAGCATGATGCAAAATGGATGTATCACTGTTCAGGCTGCCGGGGGAAGGGATGAGAAGGTGTTTGCCAACTACTTCCCATTGGCCCTCAAGTCCAAGGTGAGGTCTTGGCTGATGCACATGCCGGAAAACTCTATTTCGTCATGGGCAGACTTGTGCCACAAGTTCATCTGCGTTTTCATCGGTGGCCACTAGGAGCTAGGTTGTCCCAGCGATGTGTAGCTTCTCCAAAAGAAGGAAGGAGAAACCCTCCATATGTATTACAGAGATTCAGCAAAGTTCGTAGAAATATTCCAAATATCCATCTGGCAGCCGTGATAGTTTCCTTCCAGTCCAATGTGCGCAACCGATGGATCCGTTCTAAGATGAACGTGCGGTTGCCCAAGACTGTGAAGGAGCTGTACACCCAAGTGGATAAGTATGCACGGATGGAGGGAGGGAGGGAGGACATTGCATGGAGAGGAAGATTGCATTGATGTTGACTCAGAGAAGGGATAAAGTAGTGTTGACTGTTGAAGGGTCAGGCACCCCAAGTACCGGCAAGATAGCTAAGGCTAAGTCCCCCGGCAAGGAGGTTGTCATGTGTGCTGATTGCTAGAAAGCTACAGCTGCCGAGAAGGCCCGAAAGGGCGATGGGTCGTACTGCAAGTGTTGGGGAACGTAGCAGAAATTCAAAATTTTCCTACGTGTCACCAAGATCTATCTATGGAGAAACCAGCAACGAGGGGAAGGAGAGTGCATCTACATACCCTTGTAGATCGCTAAGCGGAAGCGTTCAAGAGAACGGGGTTGAAGGAGTCGTACTCGTCGTGATTCAAATCACCGGAGATCCTAGTGCCGAACGGACGGCACCTCCGCGTTCAACACACGTACAGCCCGGTGATGTCTCCCACGCCTTGATCCAGCAAGGAGAGAGGGAGAGGTTGAGGAAGACTCCAACCAGCAGCAGCACAACGGCGTGGTGGTGATGGAGGAGCGTGGCTATCCTGCAGGGCTTCGCCAAGCAGCACGGGATATGAGGAGAAAGAGACGCAGGGCTGCACCAATGAGAGATCGAATCGCGTGTTATGGGCAGCCCTATGCCTCACTATTTATAGGGGAGAGGGAGGAGGGTGCGCCCCCTTCTAGGGTTCCCACCCCTAGGGGGGCGGCAGCCCTAGATGGCAAAGGGGGTGGCGGCCAAGAGGGGAGAGGAGAGGGAGGCTCACCAATATGGGCCCTAAGGCCCATATCCCTTTAGGGTTTGCCCCTTTCCACCTCTTAGGCGCCATGGGCCCTTGTGGGAGGCGCACCAGCCCACTAAGGGGCTGGTCCCTCACCACTCTTGGCCCATGCAAGCCTCCGGGGTTGGTGGCCCCACTTGGTGGACCCCCGGGACCCTCCCGGTGGTCCCGGTACGTTACCGATAAACCCCGAAACTCTTCCGGTGACCAAAACAGGACTTCCCTTATATAAATCTTTACCTCCGGACCATTCCGGAACTCCTCGTGACGTCCGGGATCTCATCCTGGACTCCGAACAACATTCGGTAACCACATACAAACTTCCTTTATAACCCTAGCGTCATCGAACCTTAAGTGTGTAGACCCTACGGGTTCGGGAGACATGCAGACATGACCGAGACGTTCTCCGTTCAATAACCAACAGCGGGATCTGGATCCCATGTTGGCTCCCACATGTTCCACGATGATCTCATCGGATGAACCACGATGTCAAGGACTTAATCAATCCCGTATACAATTCCCTTTGTCTAGCGGTATTGTACTTGCCCGAGATTCGATCGTCGGTATACCGATACCTTGTTCAATCTAGTTACCGGCAAGTCTCTTTACTCGTTCCGTAACACATCATCCCGTGATCAACCCCTTGGTCACATTGTGCACATTATGATGATGTCCTACCGAGTGGGCCCAGAGATACCTCTCCGTTTACACGGAGTGACAAATCCTAGTCTCGATTCGTGCCAACCCAACAGACACTTTCGGAGATACCTGTAATGCACCTTTATAGCCACCCAGTTACGTTGTGACGTTTGGTACACCCAAAGCATTCCTACGGTATCTGGGAGTTGCACAATCTCATGGTCTAAGGAAAAGATACTTGACATTAGAAAAGCTTTAGCATACGAACTACACGATCTTTGTGCTAGGCTTAGGATTGGGTCTTGTCCATCACATCATTCTCCTAATGATGTGATCCTGTTATCAACGACATCCAATGTCCATAGCCAGGAAACCATGACTATCTGTTGATCACAACGAGCTAGTCAACTAGAGGCTCACTAGGGACATATTGTGGTCTATGTATTCACACGTGTATTACGATTTCCGGATAATACAGTTATAGCATGAATAAAAGACTATTATCATGAACAAAGAAATATAATAATAACACTTTTATTATTGCCTCTAGGGCATATTTCCAACAGTCTCCCACTTGCACTAGAGTCAATAATCTAGTTCACATCACCATGTGATTAACACTGACAGGTCACATCACCATGTGACCAACATCCAAAGAGTCTTGGGTTTGATCATGTTGCTTGTGAGAGAGGTTTTTAGTCAACGGGTCTGAACCTTTCAGATCCGTGTGTGCTTTACAAATCTCTATGTCATCTCCTAGATGTAGCTACCACGTTCTATTTGGAGCCATTCCAAATAACTGTTCCACTTGGAGCTATTCTAAATTGTTGCCCCATTATACGTATCCGGTATCTCTACTTAGAGCTATCCGGATAGGTGTTAAGCTTTCATCATCGTAACTCTTTACGTCGAACTCTTTATCACCTCCATAACCGAGAAAATTCCTTAGTCCACTAGTTACTAAGGATAACTTTGACCGCTGTACTGTGATCTATTCTTGGATCACTCTTGTACCCCTTGACTGACTCATGGCAAGGCACACTTCAGGTGCGGTACACAGCATAGCATACTGTAGAGCCTACATCGAAAGCATAGGGGACGACCTTCGTCCTTTCTCTCTTTTCTGCCGAGGTCGAGCTTTAAGTCTTAACTTCGTACCTTACAACTCAGGCAAGAACTTCTTGTTTGACTGATCCATCTTGAACACCTTCAAGATCATGTCAAGGTATGTGCTCATTTGAAAGTACCATTAAGCGGTTTTCATCTATCCTTATAGATCTTGATGCTCAATGTTCAAGTAGCTTAATCCAGGTTTTCTATTGAAAAACACTTTCCAAATAACCCTATATGCTTTCTAGAAAATCATTTCTGATCATCAACATGTCAACAACATATACTCATCAAAAATTCTATAGTGCTCCCACTTACTTCTTTGGAAATACATGTTTCTCATAAACTTTGTATACACCAAAATCTTTGATCATCTCATCAAAGCGCACATTCCAACTCCGAGATGCTTACTCCAGTCCTTAGAAGGATTACTGGAGCTAGCATACCTTTTAGCATCCTTAGGATCGACAAAAACTTTCTGATTGTATCACATACAACCTTTCCATACGAAGACTGGTAAGGAAACTCGTTTTGTCATCCATCTGCTAGATTTCATAAATGCAGCTAATGCTAACATGTTTCCGACGGACTTAAGCATCGCTACGGATGAGAAAATCTCATCGTAGTCAACTCCTTGAACTTGTGAAAAAACTCTTCGCCACAAGTTGAGCTTCATAGATGGTGACATTACCATCCACGTCCGTCTTCTTCTTAAAGATCCATTTATCTAAATGGCTTGCCGATCATCGGGCAAGTCCACCAAAGTCCATGCTTTGTTCTGATACATGGATCCCATCTCGGATTTCATGTCTTCTAAACATTTGTTGGAATTTGGGCCCACCATCGCTTCTCCATAGCTCGTAGGTTCATTGTTGTCTAGCAACATGACCTTCAAGACAGGATTACTGTACCACTCTGAAGTAGTACGTATCCTTGTCACCCTACGAGGTACGACAGTGACTTGATCCGAAACTTCATGATCACTATCATAAGCTTCTACTTCAATTGGTGTAGGTGCCACATGAACAACTTCCTGTGCCCTGATACACACTGGTTGAAGTGATGGTTCAATAACCATATCAAGTCTCCACCATCCTCCCACTCAACTCTTTCGAGAAAAACCTTTCCTCGAGAAAGGACCCGATTCAAGAAACAATTCATATTGCTTTCGGATCTGAATTAGGAGGTATACCCAACTGTTTTGGGTGTCCTATGAAGATGCGTTTTATCCGCTTTGGGTTCGAGCTTATCAATCCTGAAACTTTTTCACATAAGCGTCGCAGCCCCAAACCTTTAAGAAACGACAACTTAGGTTTCTCTAAACCATAATTCATACGGTGTCATCTCAACGGAATTACGTGGTGCCCTATTTAAAGTGAATGTGGTTGTCACTAATGCCTAACCCATGAACGATAGTGGTAATTTGATAAGAGACATCATGGTACGCACCATATCCAATAGGGTGCAACTATGATGTTCGGACACACCATCAAACTATGGTGTTCCAGGCCGTATTAATTGTGAAACAATTTCCACAATGTCTTAATTGTGTGCCAAAGCTCGTAACTCAGATACTCATCTCTATGATCATATCATAGACATTTTATCCTCTTGTCACAATGACGTTCAACTTCACTCTGAAATTACTTGAACCATTCAATAATTCAAACTTGTGTTTCATCAAGAAAATATTCTCAACATCTACTCGAATCATCTGTGAAGTAAGACATAACGATATTCACGGCATGCCTCAGCACTCATTGGACTGCACACATCAAAATGTGTTACTTCCAACAAGTTGCTATCTTGTTTCATCTTACTGAAACCGAGGCTTTTCAGTCATCTTGTCCATGTGGTATGATTTGCATATCTCAAGTGATTCAAAATCAAGTGAGTCTAAACGATCCATCTGCATGGAGTTTCTTCATGCATATACACCAGTAGATATGGTTCGCATGTCTCAAACTTTTCAAAAATGAGTGAGTCCAAAGATCCATCAACATGGAGCTTCTTCATGCATTTTATACCGATATGACTTACGTGGCAGTGCCACAAGTAGGTGGTACTATCATTACTATCTTTTGGCATGAACATGTGTATCACTACGATTGAGATTTCAATGAACCATTCATTTTAAGTGCAAGACCATTGAAGGTATTATTCAAATAAATAGAGTAACCATTATTCTCTTTAAATGAATAACCGTATTGCGATAGTCATAATCCAATCATGTCTATGCTCAACGCAAACACCAAATAACAATTATTCAGGTTTTAACACCAATCTCGATGGTAGAGGGAGCGTGCGATGCTTGATCAGATCAACATTGGAAACACTTCCAACACATATCGTCAGCTCACCTTTAGCTAGTCTCCGTTTATTCCGTAGCTTTTATTTCGAGTTACTAACACTTAGCAACCGAACTGGTATCTAATACCCTGGTGCTACTAGGAGTACTAGCAAAGTACACATCAACACAATGTATATCCAATATACTTCTATCGACCTTGCCAGCCTTCTCATCTACCAAGTATCTAGGGTAATTCCGCTCTAGTGACTGTTCCCCTTATTACAGAAGCACTTAGTCTCGGGTTTGGGTTCAACCTTGGGTTTCTTCACTAGAGCAGCAGCTGATTTGCCGTTTCATGAACTATCCCTTCTTGCCCTTGCCCTTCTTGAAACTAGTGGTTTCACCAACCATCAACAATTGATGCTCCTTCTTGATTTCTACTTTCGCGGTGTCAAACATCGCGAATACCTCAAAGGATCATCATATCTATCCCTGATATGTTATAGTTCATCACGAAGCTCTAGTAGCTTGGTGGCAATGTCTTTGGAGAAACATCACTATCTCATCTGGAAGATCAACTCCCACTCGATTCAAGTGATTGTTGTACTCAAACAATCTGAGCACAAGCTCAACAATTGAGCTTTTCTCCCTTAGTTTGTAGGCTAAGAAAATCGTCGGAGGTCTTATACCTCTTGACGTGGGCACGAGCCTGAAATCCTAATTTCAGCCCTCGAAACATCTCATATGTTCCGCGACGTTTCGAAAAACGTCTTTGGTGCCTCTACTTAAACCATTTAACTGAACTATCACGTAGTTATCAAAACGTGTATGTCCGATGTTCGCAACATCCACAAATGACGTTTGGGGTTCAGCACACTGAGCGGTGCATTAAGGACATAAGCTTTCTACTGTCCGCATAATCGCTACTGTCAACTTTCAACTATATTTTCTCTAGGAACATATCTAAAACGTGGAACTAAAGCGCGAGCTTACGACATAATTTGCAAAAGGTCTTTTGACTATGTTCAAGATAATTAAGTTCATCTTATGAACTCCCACTCAGATAGACATCCCTCTGGTCATCTAAGTGATAACATGATCCGAGTCAACTAGGCCGTGTCCGATCATCACGTGAGACGGACTAGTCATCATCGGTGAACATCTTCATGTTGATCGTATCTACTATACGACTCATGCTCGACCTTTCGGTCTCCGTGTTCCGAGGCCATGTCTGTACATGCTAGGCTCGTCAAGTTAACCCTAAGTGTTTTCGCTGTGTAAAACTGTCTTACACCCGTTGTATGTGAACGTAAGAATCCATCACACCCGATCATCACGTGGTGCTTAGAAGCGACGAACTGTAGCAACGGTGCACAGTTAGGGGAGAACACTTCTTGAAATTTTGTAAGGGATCATCTTATTTACTACCGTTGTCCTAAGTAAACAAGATGCATAGTCATAATAAACATCACATGCAATTATATAGTTGTGACATGATATGGCCAATATCATATAGCTCCATTGATCTCCATCTTCGAGGCTCCATGATCATCTTGTCACCGGCTTGACACCATGATCTCCATCATCATGATCTCCATCATCGTGTCTTCATGAAGTTGTCACGCCAACAACTACTTCTACTTCTATGGCTAACGCGTTTAGAAATAAAGTAAAGTAAGTTACATGGCATTGTTCAATGACACGCAGGTCATACAATAAATAAAGACAACTCCTATGGCTCCTGCCGGTTGTCATTCTCATCGACATGCAAGTCGTGAATCCTATTACAAGAACATGATCAATCTCATACATCACATATCATTCATCACATTCTTCTTGGCCATATCACATCACATAGCATACCCTGCAAAAACAAGTTAGACGTCCTCTAATTGTTGTTTGCATGTTTTACGTGGCTACTATGGGTTTCTAGCAAGAACGTTTCTTACCTACGCAATACCACAACGTGATATGCCAATTGCTATTTACCCTTCATAAGGACCCTTTTCATCGAATCCGTTCCGACTAAAGTGGGAGAGACTGGCACCCGCTAGCCACCTTATGCACCAAGTGCATGTCAATCGGTGGAACCTGTCTCACGTAAGAGTACGTGTAAGGTTGGTCCGGGCCGCTTCATCCCATAATACCGTCGAAACAAGATTGGACTAGTAACGGTAAGCATATTGAACAAAATCAACGCCCACAACTACTTTGTGTTCTACTCGTGCAAAGAATCTACGCAATAGACCTAGCTCATGATGCCACTGTTGGGGAACGTAGCAGAAATTCAAAATTTTCCTACGTGTCACCAAGATCTATCTATGGAGAAACCAGCAATGAGGGGAAGGAGAGTGCATCTACATACCCTTGTAGATCGCTAAGCGGAAGCGTTCAAGAGAACGGGGTTGAAGGAGTCGTACTCATCGTGATTCAAATCACCGGAGATCCTAGTGCCGAACGGACGGCACCTCCGCGTTCAACACACGTACAGCCCGGTGACGTCTCCCACGCCTTGATCCAGCAAGGAGAGAGGGAGAGGTTGAGGAAGACTCCAACCAGCAGCAGCACAACGGCGTGGTGGTGATGGAGGAGCGTGGCTATCCTGCAGGGCTTCGCCAAGCACCACGGGATATGAGGAGAAAGAGACGCAGGGCTGCACCAACGAGAGATTGAATCGCGTGTTATGGGCAGCCCTATGCCTCACTATTTATAGGGGAGAGGGAGCAGGGTGCGCCCCCTTCTAGGGTTCCCACCCCTAGGGGGGCGGCAGCCCTAGATGGCAAAGGGGGTGGCGGCCAAGAGGGGAGAGGAGAGGGAGGCGCACCAATATGGGCCCTAAGGCCCATATCCCTTTAGGGTTTGCCCCCTTTCCACCTCTTAGGCGCCATGGGCCCTTGTGGGAGGCGCACCAGCCCACTAAGGGGCTGGTCCCTCACCACTCTTGGCCCATGCAAGCCTCCGGGGTTGGTGGCCCCACTTGGTGGACCCCCGAGACCCTCCCGGTGGTCCCGGTACGTTACCGATAAACCCCGAAACTCTTCCGGTGACCAAAACAGGACTTCCCTTATATAAATCTTTACCTCCGGACCATTCCGGAACTCCTCGTGACGTCCAGGATCTCATCCGGGACTCCGAACAACATTCGGTAACCACATACAAACTTCCTTTATAACCCTAGCATCATCGAACCTTAAGTGTGTAGACCCTACGGGTTCGGGAGACATGCAAACATGACTGAGACGTTCTCCGGTCAATAACCAACAGCGGGATCTGGATACCCATGTTGGCTCCCACATGTTCCACGATGATCTCATCGGATGAACCACGATGTCAAGGACTTAATCAATCCCGTATACAATTCCCTTTGTCTAGCGGTATTGTACTTGCCCAAGATTCGATCGTCGGTATACCGATACCTTGTTCAATCTTGTTACCGGCAAGTCTCTTTACTCGTTCCGTAACACATCATCCCGTGATCAACCCCTTGGTCACATTGTGCACATTATGATGATGTCCTACCGAGTGGGCCCAGAGATACCTCTCCGTTTAAACGGAGTGACAAATCCCAGTCTCGATTCGTGCCAACCCAACAGACACTTTCGGAGATACCTGTAATGCACCTTTATAGCCACCCAGTTACGTTGTGACGTTTGGTACACCCAAAGCATTCCTACGGTATCCGGGAGTTGCACAATCTCATGGTCTAAGGAAAAGATACTTGACATTAGAAAAGCTTTAGCATACGAACTACACGATCTTTGTGCTAGGCTTAGGATTGGGTCTTGTCCATTACATCATTCTCCTAATGATGTGATCCCGTTATCAACGACATCCAATGTCCATAGCCAGGAAACCATGACTATCTGTTGATCACAACGAGCTAGTCAACTAGAGGCTCACTAGGGACATATTGTGGTCTATGTATTCACACGTGTATTACGATTTCCGGATAATACAGTTATAGCATGAATAAAAGACTATTATCATGAACAAAGAAATATAATAATAACACTTTTATTATTGCCTCTAGGGCATATTTCCAATAGCAAGATCCACCGGACCAAAGGCCATGACATTCAGGAGTGCTACCAGGTTGAGAAGTTGTTCAAGAGACAGAGAGAAGAATATGAGAAGTGTGACAAGGAAAAAAGGTCAGAATGATGCTAGCGGTACTGGTTGAGGCGATGGAGCAAATCGCCCTGACAAGCCCTTTCGGAATAGAGGAAAACCCGCCAGGGCCCAGGAGAAGGAAGTCTGTGATGATGAGAGTGATAAGGGGATGAAGAGGACACCAGTGAGCAAGAGTTTCAGAAGGCCACAGATGCCCTGTGCGTTGACGGGGGTGCATATTTGCACACCTCCCACCGCCAACTCAAGCGGTGGGCACAAGAAGTCAATGCCATGGAACCAGCACCAGAGGCCCGAAAGCCGCTCAAACGGTCCCATACGCCCATCATCCTAGCTGTACCACTGCGGTAGGATGCCTGCCTTTGTTGGTTTCTACAGCAATTCGCAATCTCAAGGTCACGAAGATGTTGGTGGACGGTGGAGCCGGACTGAATCTGATTTCCCCAGCAGTTATCAGCAAGCTTCAGATAGTAGTGGAAGACTAGAGGTTACAGGCACGTTTCAAGGAGTCAACCCCGGCAGGAGCCATCCTAAAGGGAAGATTATGTTGGCAGTAACATTTGGGGGAGAGCTTAACTACCGGACTAAGAAGATTGTGTTTGACGTAGTTGATCTCCCCTTGCCGTACAATGGGATCCTTGGGCGCCTGGCCTTGGCTAAATTCATGGTGGCATCCCACTATGCCTACAATACGCTGAAGATGCCTGGGCCATTGGAGTCCTTACCCTCCCGTCGGATGAGAAAGATGCCATCATTTGTGTGGACAAGATGTACAGGGACGCGGTTCCGGCAGAGGCAGCGAGGGCAGCAACTCCCGCCAAGGAGAACAAAGGGAAGAAACAGGATTGTAGGACCTCCGGCAAAGAGTTCGGGAAGTGTGCCCCCTCCAAGTGCACGGCACCCGTTGACGACGTGCCAGAGTGTTTCAATAGCAAGAGATCCAAGGTTGCTGCTCCACAAGTGAAAAAGGTCTCGGTAGGGCTGGCTGGCGTTGATGGTACTTTCACCGTTAGCACCACCCTTGATGACAAATAGGAAAGCATGCTCGTTGCCTTCTTGCGGGCGAATATCGATGTGTTTGCTTGGCAACCATCTGATATCCCCGGTGTCCCAGGGAGGTAATTGAGCACCACCTTGCTATCGGCTCACACGCCCGACTTGTTAAGTAGAAAGTCCAGAAGCAGGCCTTGGACAAGCAGCAATTTATTACAGAAGAAATCAGGAAGCTTGAGGCAGCTGGTCTGGTTAGAGGAGTGCTACATCCCACTTGGCTAGAAAACCCAGTGGTGGTCCAGAAGGAAAACCAGAAGTGGAGGTTGTGCATTGATTTCATAGACCTCAACAAGGCTTGCCAAAAGGACCCATTCCCCTTGCCGCGTATGGACCAGATAGTGTATTCCACTTCAGGTTGTGATTTGCTCTTATTTCTGGATGCCTATTATGGGTACCGCCAGATCTTCATGTCCAAAGAAGACGAGGAGAAGACATCATTCATCACCCCATGTGGTACGTACTGCTTTTTCCGCATGCCATTTGGTTTAAAGACTGCCTGGTCCACCTTTGCAAGGGCAGTCTAGATTGGTTTTGAACCTCAGCCGCACAGAAACATCGAGGCTTATATGGATGATGGCAATGGGGACAATCCCCTATGGGGATAGCTACAACATCCCCATCCCCATCTATTCCCTATCATCCCATCCCCATCCCCGTTTACATGACTGGGGATGAAATTTCCCCATACCCATGCCCCACTGGGGAATGGGGCCCCATTAGGGTACCCTTCCCCATAAACAAATACTCATATACATAATATGGCACCCTATGATCAACATAAATACATGGTGTTGTCCTTGTCCTGCTAATGCCTATCTAGGTCGTATTGACTTCTTGGTCATGGTGGCAGCTGAGGTGAGGATGTGAGATAGGATTAAGGTTTTTTTCAGAGCTTTTTTTGTTTTCGCAAGTTTGTTTGTGAATATTTTAACGTTGGCCGTAGTGTCACGGTTACTAACCGGGTCCCCGATGGGTATTGGGTCTGGGGAATAGGATCTAGTCCCCATCCCCATTGTACCCTATGGGGAATAAATTATTTTGCGAAATATCCCTATGGGGATGTTTTTCGCCCATCCCCACCCCCTGATAGGTGAAATCCCCACGGGTTTAGCGGGTATGGGGCCCCATTGCCATCCCTAGATGACATTGTGGTCAAAACCAAGGACAGAGCAACTCTCATTCAGGATTTCGAGGAGACGTTTGCAAATCTACTCAAGATCAACTTGAAGCTAAACCTAGAGAAGTGTGTGTTTGGCGTCCCCTTCAGAATTCTGCTTGGATACTTTGTGTCCCACAGGGGGGTCGAAGCCAATCCCGACAAGATCAAGGCCATTGAGCAGATCCAAGTGCCAAGGGAAGTCAAAGATGTGAGGCACCTAACGGGATGTGTTGCCGCGCTAAGAAGATTCATCTCCAAGTCTGCCGAGCGTGCCCTACTGTTCTTCAAGATTTTGAAGAAGGCAGGTCCCATGAAGTGGACCCTAGAAGCAGACGCAGCTTTGCAAGAGCTGAAGACCTACCTGTTCTTTGTGCCTACCTTGGTTGCACCCAAACCCTAGGAGCCGTTGTTACTATACTTAGCAGCAACCAACCAAGTGGTCAGTGCAGCCTTGGTAGCACAATGAGAAGTGGATGAGAAAGAGAGTGAGCAGAGGCCGGCAGGGCCAGATAAGGTTCAGAACAGCAGCAAGCACGGCAACAATGACAACCCCAAGGACGCGGTAAGGAAGAAAGTGGTGCAGCGCGTAGTGTACTTCGTCAGCTCCTTGTTATAGGGGGCTAGGTCGAGGTACTCTAGCGTGCAAAAGTTGATCTTTCGCCTCATCATGGCCTCAAGGAAACTGCACCACTTCTTCCAAGCCCATGAGATTACGGTTGTTACTCATTTCCTGTTGCAATGGATACTCTGAAACCCAGAGGCTACCGGTAGAATAGTGGAGTGGGATTTGGAGCTATCCAACTTTGGCTTGAGGTTTGAGAGCACATCAACTGTCTAGAGGAGGTCGTTGGCAGAGTTTGTTGCAGAATGGATGCCAACCCCTGATGAGGAAGTAACAGAGACAATTGTCCCCGACAAGGAATCACCCCAAGAATGGATTATGTATTTTGATGGTCCTTTTTCCCTACAAGGTGCAGGGTCTGGCGTGCTTCTTGTTGCCCCCTCCGGGGAGCACTTGAAGTACGTCGTCCAGATGCATTTTGCACGGGAAGAAGCTACCAACAATACAACAGAGTATGAATGGCTCCTTGTCGGGCTCAGAATTGCAGCAAAATTGGGAATTAAGAAGTTGATCATTCGAGGAGATTCACAGCTTGTGGTGAGGCAAGTTAACAAGGATTATCAAAGTCCACTGATGGAGGCATACGTCAAGGAAGTGAGGAGATTGGAAGAGCACTTTGACGGATTAAAAACAGAGCAAGTACACCATGCGGAAAACAGCATAGCTGATCATTTGTCAAAATGTGCTGCGGAAAAGCTTCCTATGGATCCAGGGACTTTTGTTCTCCGTCTTACTCAGCCCTCCGTATACCCAGCAACAATGGCCCAGATGAGGAGAAAGTTGGACACCAGAAAGTCTCTCCCGGTAGAGCCGTCCACTCCTGGTAGAGACCCTGCCGAAAACAACTCCTTGCAGCCTGCCAGACCACCTCATCCAGCCAGGTCCACGAACCACGCATACAAGGTTGGTGCTCCCACGGCAGAGGAGGTGCCGCTAGTCCTCGTTGTCGAGCGACAAGCTCCAACTTGGGCAAGGCACATTCTGCGCTTCCTCCAAACCGGAGAGCTTCCCGACAATCAAGACGAAGCTGAAAGAATAGCCCGAAGGGCCAGTATGTATTAGTTTGTCGATGACACTCTGTACAGAAGGAGGCCCAACGGTGTGAAATTGAAGTGTGTCTGCCGAGAAGAAGGAAAGGAACTACTGATAGAGGCGAGGGTGTCCCAATCTTTCGATGAGATGATAACTATCGATTTGGTGGAGACGACTTTGACGATCCGACTACAAACGTGCACGACGTTGCGCCTTAGCAATCGCTAAACCAATCTCCTGAGGTTACTGACAATGTTGGAAGCACGGTCAGCCTGACCACGAAGGTCTATTCCTGCAAGCAATCGAAGAACGAGCAAGAGTATGATAAAGCAATCTGAATATTGCAAATATATATGAAGTATTGATAATGGTGGGGATCCGGAAGCGGTCTTGGTCTGGTCGTTGGACACAAATGAAGTACACGAAGTTGCAATGGCTAACTTTTAACTAAACAAATCCCAAGGAAAAGCTACTAGATGGATCTACTTATGTAGGAGCAAGGGGTGGCGGCCAAGGAGGTGGGAGGACGTCCCAAGGCAGCCTAAAACTAAATCTAGGTCGTACAAGGCCAATGGGCCCAAGTGGAGGTGATGTAACACCTTTGGACTTGTAGTTTGACTCGGATTCTGCTGCAGCATCAGATTGTTTCGTCCACAACTCAACGCTCCAGACGAATTTGAAGGTGATTCCAATTGGGTTGGAAAGTGCACAAAATCTAGTTTCCAACAAAAAAAGAATCACCCAATTCGGAGTCCGTATGAAAAACTTGTGTGCGTTTTGAGTCAGGTGTGTCTGTGCAGTCCGAATCTGAATCCAGAACATGAGAGACTTGGACTCTATCTTCTCTTGGGCCAAAAGTGACGTGAGAGAACTTTTTGGACAGCAAATAAACATCTCTTTCTTCCTTATCTTCATATGTGGATTGTACAAATGTCCCATACACCTGCAATTAGACAAAACACAAAAGTGTGTGAAGTATTTTTGTTCTGGATAACATAAATAGATTATTGAATAGTTTGCACTAGAAATCACCTGACAAATATGCATATATGCAATATTTTTGGTCATATCCAAGGTAGTCATGTCCTCATCATCCTCCCCTTCTTGAAAATAAAGCCGTCCTCGGCGTTGCTTAATCTGAAATGTGGCTAACAAAAGAGACAAGGTGTACATGTTGTATATGTATATGTCATCCATTTTTACTTCCCTTGATTTTTGCATATATGACACATGAATAGATGAGTAACTTGCATAGTTAATAAAATCTAAAGCCAAAAAATTAGCACAAGAAGTAGAAGGCATGAAAATATTGCAACTCAGTTTGCACATATAAGTGAAGCTCTTATTCATTTCAAAAGATTGACAATGTTCATCATTAAACCATCCCAACATTGGTGAAAAAACCTTACTTGCATCAAATTTACATGCTACAACATGCTTAAATAAGCAAACATGCAATAAGTCATTCAACACAGAATCATCACCAAGATTAGAGGTCATATCAAAATGATTAAACATTGGTTCTTTTGCATCAATAGTTAATTCAATGGGTGCACTCAAAATTGTTGGTATTTCAGTTGTTTGATCACATGGCAAAGTCAAATTATCAACATAGTCCTCTAAAATAGGTGGTGTGATCAAAGTAGTGGGTAGCTCATCAGATGGTGCATTCAAATTGACAAGGCATTCATCATTCTCATGTAGAGATAGAAGATCAGTACCTTTGTCATTACCTCTTATGATCAACTCAGATGATGTAGCCACTCTCGGGGGCGATGTGTCACATGGTGGAGATGATGTAGTCCTGACAACAACGGATGTGGTTGTGATAGTATGCCTAGTAGTTGAAGGAACAATCATATCCATGCGCTTATTCTCCTCGTGGCCAACACGTCGTTTTATTTCCTGTTCAGCTTTGCAAGCAAGATGAAACAAATGGTCCATAGGATAACACTCTTCATGAATTATTATCTCTTGAATATCACGGTTTAATCCTCCCCAAAATCTATCCATAAAATCATCTTCACTTTCTTCTAAAGAGGAATGCAACAAGGTAGTTTGTAAATCATCATAATATTTTGTTACAGTTTCACTACCTTGTTTTAAGTGTTGCAACTTCTTAATCATGTCATGAGTATAATAAGCAGGGACGAACGTATGTCGCATGGCAAGTTTCAAATCATCCCAAGTAGTAGGTATATAATCAGGGTGTAACCGACAATATTCACTCCACCAAACCAAAGCATAACCAGTGAAAGAACCAACCGCAACCTTAACCTTTTTATGTTCATCGAAATTATGGGAAGCAAATATATTTTTTATGTCGAACTCCCATTCAATATATAAAGCAGGTTTAAAACGGCCATTAAATGGTGGTATAGATACATTAACCTGATCATGTGCATTTGGATGTTTGTGCACCTCTCGTGACGGTTGTGGTATTTGCAAAGGTGGTGGCACGTCTCCCTCGATCGACAAAGCCCATGAATTGACTCTGGATCCTGTCATGATTAGTAGAACAAGAAGCAAAACCCAAAAATAATGTTCCTATAACTACTAGGATGTGGTGGTAAAACGCTCACAGTAAAGCAAATATCAATGTCTTACAAGTTCTTACCATGCAGCAGGTGGTGATCGGCAACCAGCGGTGTCAAGTAACTCCGAATATTGAGTAAAGCGATTGCCAGGGGAGCGTACGTATACACGGTGTAGAAATATGTGGAGCTGGGTTGGCTATATATGGTAGCAAAAGATTAGCAATAATCAATTCAAAGATGCAATGTTGAATAAACGCACAACGACGGTACTGTGCTGGTCCTAGGCTAGACCGGACTAGAGACGCGAGCCTAGAACACTAATGAGGTCACGGCATAGCACAACTAGCATCAATGAAGGATACTAAGTAGCTCTTGACAGCAAGATATAAGTGAAGATCACAACAGCAGTGAAGATAATGAGGTGAAACAACAGCCAAGCAGGATATATCAACAACTTTGTCTCCAACTTTCCTCTGAAAAAGTTTGTGCCGATTTTTTTGTTTTTTTTTCTTCTCTCTTTTTTTTTCCTCACACTTTTTTTTCTTTCTCTCCTTTTTTTTCTCTGACTTTTTTTTCCTTTTTTTTCTCTCGTTTTTTCTCTCTCTTTTTTTCTCCCTCTTTCCAAAACAAACTAGATAAGATGCAGATTGGATCAAGTGAAGATGTGAACGATCTCAACTATTATTATGACAATGAATGGTGGGTAGCACGTGGTGGAAATTGATGGATGGGTGGTGGACAGCGGAAGAGATAATGATGCAGCGGTGGCGTGACTAATGTGAACAGAACTCGAAACTCTAAACGAACTAGACACTAAGACCAGCAACTCGACACGGTGATGCAATCGATAATTCAACTATGCAATCAATGAAAAGAAAATTGCAAAGGCTCAGACTGGCTTGGACCAAGGATGAATAGATCTAACTCTTTTTTGTGGCTTTTTCTTGGACAATAGGTAAGAGAGTAAATCTAATCTAGGAAAACTGGAAATTCTCACCGAGCAACCTGAAAACTGATAGCACTTGATAGAGGCGAGGGTGTCCCAATCTTTCGATGAGATGATAACTATCGATTTGGTGGAGACGACTTTGACGATCCGACTACAAACGTGCACGACGTTGCGCCTTAGCAATCGCTAAACCAATCTCCTGAGGTTACTGACAATGCTGGAAGCACGGTCAGCCTGACCACGAAGGTCTATTCCTGCAAGCAATCGAAGAACGAGCAAGAGTATGATAAAGCAATCTGAATATTGCAAATATATATGAAGTATTGATAATGGTGGGGATCCGGAAGCGGTCTTGGTCTGGTCGTTGGACACAAACGAAGTACACGAAGTTGCAATGGCTAACTTTTAACTAAACAAATCCCAAGGAAAAGCTACTAGATGGATCTACTTATATAGGAGCAAGGGGTGGCGGCCAAGGAGGTGGGAGGACGTCCCAAGGCAGCCTAAAACTAAATCTAGGTCGTACAAGGCCAATGGGCCCAAGTGGAGGTGATGTAACACCTTTGGACTTATAGTTTGACTCGGATTCTGCTGCAGCATCAGATTGTTTCGTCCACAACTCAACGCTCCGGACGAATTTGAAGGTGATTCCAATTGGGTTGGAAAGTGCACGAAATCTAGTTTCCAACAAAAAAAGAATCACCCAATTCGGAGTCCGTATGAAAAACTTGTGTGCGTTTTGAGTCAGGTGTGTCTGTGCAGTCCGAATCTGAATCCAGAACGTGAGAGACTTGGACTCTATCTTCTCTTGGGCCAAAAGTGACGTGAGAGAACTTTTTGGACAGCAAATAAACATCTCTTTCTTCCTTATCTTCATATGTGGATTGTACAAATATCCCATACACCTGCAATTAGACAAAACACAAAAGTGTGTGAAGTATTTTTGTTCTGGATAACATAAATAGATTATTGAATAGTTTGCACTAGAAATCACCTGACAAATATGCATATATGCAATATTTTTGCTCTGATACCACTTGATAGAGGCGAGGGTCCCGATCTTTCGATGAGATGATAACTATCGATTTGGTGGAGACGACTTTGACGATCCGACTACAAACGTGAACGACGTTGCGCCTTAGCAATCACTAAACCAATCTCCTGAGGTTACTGACGATGCTGGAAGCACGGTCAGCCTGACCACGAAGGTCTATTCCTGCAAGCAATCGAAGAACGAGCAAGAATATGATAAAGCAATCTGAATATTGCAAATATATATGAAGTATTGATAATGGTGGGGATCCGGAAGCGGTCTTGGTCTGGTCGTTGGACACAAACGAAGTACACGAAGTTGCAATGGCTAACTTTTAACTAAACAAAATCCCCAGGAAAAGCTACTAGATGGATCTACTTATATAGGAGCAAGGGGTGGCGGCCAAGGAGGTGGGAGGACGTCCCAAGGCAGCCTAAAACTAAATCTAGGTCGTACAAGGCCAATGGGCCCAAGTGGAGGTGATGTAACACCTTTGGACTTGTAGTTTGACTCGGATTCTGCTGCAGCATCAGATTGTTTCGTCCACAACTCAACGCTCCGGACGAATTTGAAGGTGATTCCAATTGGGTTGGAAAGTGCACAAAATCTAGTTTCCAACAAAAAAAGAATCACCCAATTCGGAGTCCGTATGAAAAACTTGTGTGCATTTTGAGTCAGGTGTGTCTGTGCAGTCCGAATCTGAATCCAGAACGTGAGAGACTTGGACTCTATCTTCTCTTGGGCCAAAAGTGACGTGAGAGAACTTTTTGGACAGCAAATAAACATCTCTTTCTTCCTTATCTTCATATGTGGATTGTACAAATGTCCCATACACCTGCAATTAGACAAAACACAAAAGTGTGTGAAGTATTTTTGTTCTGGATAACATAAATAAATTATTGAATAGTTTGCACTAGAAATCACCTGACAAATATGCATATATGCAATATTTTTGGTCATATCCAAGGTAGTCATGTCCTCATCAACTACTGGCTGAAATACACAAAGAAATGTGCGGCTCCTACATTGGATCAAGGGAATTAGTTGGGAAAGCATTCCGGCAAGGATTCTATTGGTCCACAGCCCTCCAAGATGCGGTCGAGCTAGTCACTAATTGTGAAGCCTGCCAGTTCCATTCTAAGAAAACCCACCTGCCTGCCCAAGCGCTTCAGACAATCCCTCTATCATGGCCATTTTTGGTATGGCGGATCGATATCCTCGGCCCCTTCCCCTGAGAAATCGGCGGCTTTGAATTCTGGTTCGTTGCCATTGATAAGTTTACAAAGTGGCCGGAAGTGACTGCCATGAGAAAGGTGACTGCTCAGTCAGCTATCAAGTTCTTGAAAGATCTGGTGTGTCATTTTGGAGTTCTGGCAAGGGTCATCACTAACCGCGGCATCCAGTTCACGGGTCGCGCCTTCATGCAATATGTCCATGCCCTCGGATGCAAGATCTCATTCGCCTCTATGGCACACCCTGGAGCAATGGAAAAGCTGAGAGGGTGAAAGCTGAAGTGCTACGCGGACTCAAGACAAAGACCTTTGATACGCTGAAGAAGCACGGCAGGCGGTGGATCGAGGAGCTGCTGGTAGTTTTCTGGTCCCTCAGAACGACACCAAACCGAGCTACCGAGCAGACTCCCTTCTGCCTGGTCGATGGGGCAGAAGCATTTATCCCCACGGAACTCATTTACGGGTCACCTCAAGTACTTGCTTACGATGAAATCGTGCAAGATCAGCACCAGTGTGAAGATGATGTGCTACTCGAGGAGAACCGTCTCCTGGCTGCTATGCGTGCTGCACCTATCAGCAAGCCCTGCATTGCTACCAAAGCCGCAGGATTCATGCACAGTTCTTTGAGGAAGGTGACCTTGTCCTCAGGCGTGTTCAGTCCGCCAAGGGTACACACAAGTTGTCATCAAAGTGGGAAGGCCCTTACCAGGTAGTACGAGTCACCAAACCCGGCGCAATTCGTCTAGAGACCGGAGATGGCACTCTATTGCAAAACTCATTGAATATTGAGCATCTCCGCAAGTTCTACCCGTAAGGCGCGAGACTGCCGGGCCCTGCCCGACAGCCACCCCTTTGTATGGGCCTTGCCTCAGTTGCATGTAACCCCTTGTGCAAAGCTGTGGCGATGACCCCGTGCAAGATAAAATAAAGAAGCGTTGTAGGGGGCCCCACAACCTAGATTGCATGCATGCATGAGCATTCCAGATCACTGCATAAGCATTTTTCATGAGCATCTGCATATGCATACAGATAGGATCAAATCTTGCATTCATTCTCATCTGCATGAACCTGCAGGTTCTTACTATGGGCTTGGCTTCGACAAGGGAGTGAGAAGATTGCCCGGAACAGCGATCTCGGCAAGCCAAATAGATAAGTTCTACCTCTTGTTCATTCGTGCTCTGTAAGCTATAACTTGTGCATTAGAAAGTCTCACCACTCCTTCTAGACTTAGGTGCTCCCATTCCTGACCTGAACGCTGCTTCGGTCAGGGTGGTCTTAGTTGCCTTTGATAAAAGGAAGTTAACGAGGGGCTGGCCCTTCTATCTGTAACCCAGCAGATGAGGTTCTCCGGGAGACAAAAAGGGGGGCCGGCAGGATAGCCTGCCGGGACAAACTCATTTACTTACACTAAAGATGTATCTCACCTCTGCATGGACGTATACATGCACGAGTTCCCGGCAAGGTTCATCTTTTTCATTCACAAGCTAATACAAGTACAAGCATTACAGAACACAAACATGGACTTGGGAGGTTACATTATTTGAATTAAAATTTGGCAAGTGCCTACAGATTTAAGATTGAAAAAAGATAAGTGCCCTGTAATCTCCTCTTTTCATTTTCCCTCCCCCAGGCATTGCAGTGGAAGGAGGAAGACACGAGAAAAGATCCCAGATGAAAACCCACCCCGGTCTCGCCGCGGCCCGCCCAGAGGTGGCTGAACAAGATCAGGGCTGGAGAAGTGTGGAGGAGAAGCATAGAAGCAGGGCAGAGGGCCCCGGCTACCCCCACCAGCGAGAAGACCTGACTCGAACCCTGGTGAGGCCATCCTCGGGGGCTCGGTCGAGAGATCACCGGAGGAAAGGAGGAGGCACCAAGGAGATCCCCCTCCCCGGCTATAGCCCAAAGAGGCCGGTGATGATTGTGCCAGGGAGGGAAGGCAAGGACGGAAGACGAGGCGGTAGGTCACCGGTTGAAGGCGAAGGCATCCACGCCATCATGCTCTGATCTGCCCCCGCCACAAGCCAACTCCATCTTCCCTTGTTTTCTCTCCATCACCACCACTCCCGGGAAGCGCCAAGACTCCAGTCTGATGCCCCCTCTAGAAAGACGATGAATAACCAAGGCGTCCAAGGGGCGAGAAGCGCGACGCTCCCCTCCTTGGCGGGCAGGAAGGCGTGCCCCTCATCGACATCAACCCTAGTTCCGAGAAGAGAGGCTGTACTGGGATTTCCAATGATCCCGAGCCCCTCACTTGGACTTGGACCAAGCTCACCCCCAAGCGCTAACACCATTGCTCGGCATTATCAACCCAAAACAAAAGCCCGAAGGCCAGCCCCAGGCTCCCCCTTCCGACATATTCAAGATGGAGAAAGACAGGAGAAGAGGAGGAGAATGTTGTTGGATGCCTCCGCTCCTCCCCCACTCTTACTTTTATAGGCGATCGGGGGACCGGGGGCGGGATCCGCAGCGGGCGACCACTGCCCTCCTCCAGAAGTACAAAGAAGTCGGGCCCTCGCCATTACAATCTCCCACGCCACGTGCCTCCGTTACCTACCCCGTGAGATGCATGCGGCGTACGAGGCTAATGATAAGGGCGTGGTGGGAAGAGTGAATTGGCAGTTTCTACCCTGTGAGTTAAAGTCATTCATGGGCCATTACTGGAGAGACCCCACCACCATTCGCTTTGCACGACGCGCGGGGAAACCAGAAACTGGCCCAAAATCAAGACTGATGAAGAAGCAAAGAAGATCTCAGGAGACCAGCCTCTTCAGCAGTGCTGCATATGCACTTGTTACGCCCTACCTCATTGACGCTCGACAGCACGTTCGGGGCAGGCCCGAGGGCTTCTGTCGGTGCAAGAAACCCAGGGCATGTTGCCCTGACTGTGCACAGGCACAAGGTCAGGATTGAAGCACCAGAACAGAGGAACAAGATACCAAGAGACTCGAAGAACCGACAAGAAGATCGGAAGGATCCAAGGCTAAGACAGAGGAGCTAGATATTGTGAAGAGAGAAGCATCCCTTGCCGGGCAGGCGAGCCCGGCAAGGGGCAAGGACACCGCCAGAAGGAGAGGACCAAGTCGTCTCGGTAGGGCCTGCCGGGACTCGCGGAGACCAGATTACTTCACCGACTACTCCACCTCGACCCACGTCATCGATAAGTGCAGTGTCAAGCAGTAGAGTGATTAAGTGGCAACCATTCGCCACATGGCCGCCACTTCCTACCAAGGAAACCTACAGATGACACCCATCCTATGACGTGTCATGCAAGCAGGCATGGAGCTGGCGAATTAGCCCGGCAAGCCTTGCCGGGCAATCAAGGACGTGACACTAAGTGGTGCACTAAATGCACACTGACAGACTATAGAGTTAGGTATAATAGCACTATTTTCTATCATATCAGTGTCTAATGACTAATTTGCCACTCTAGTGACCCCTTGATCTATAAAACGAGGCCCATGGCAACCATACAAGGGTTCGGCTCGTGAGGTTGGAAAGCTAGACCACTTGCTCCCCCCGCACACACGCAGTTGCGGCCAGCCCGAAGCAACCCCTGCCGGGCAAGTGTACTACGCACCACCACCACCTTTCCACCATCAATCCATGAAAGTAGGAGTATGGTTTTATGCCTCACGGCGGCATGAACCTCAGTAAAACTGCCCGTGTGATCTCTGCCATGCTGTCCTACGTTGGTCTGCTCTTTGTGCAACATGACTCCCCCCTACCTAACCAGCAAGGGGACGTCCTGGTCCCATAGGTGGTCGTGTTTCCCGCGACACCCATCTCACATTTTCATCACCGTGTTTTGTTTCTTCACTATTGCGTGCGGCACCCTACCATTGACGCTTACGTCCAGCTAAGGCTAGAGGTGCGGTTTGTAACTTTCAAAGAATCAAAGGAATTCTACAACGTCTATGCAAGGCATGCGGGTTTTGCTGTTAGGGAAGGTTCTAAGGTTAATAGCAGGGTGTACCTTTTGTGCACGTGATATGGAGTCTATGAACTGAAAGCTTCAAATGCAAATAGAAAGAGGAACAAGACCACTGCCAGGACTAAATGCAAGGTTAAAATGAGCTTGAAGAAGAAAAACGATGAAACACTTGTAGTCGAGGATATATGATGGGGACACAACCATAGGCTGGTGGCCCCCAAATGCTTGTCTTCTTGCACCCCCACAAAAACTTTGACACCACAATCATGGAGTACGTCAAGTTCCTGTAGTTCAATGGCATTGAACATGCAAAAATCATGAGCATACTGGGTTGATGATGCCGGTGGCTACTTCCTCAAAATGACCACCCGAGACCTAATTAACGCGTAAGTACAAACTTGTTCTCTTCCCAGACCCCATCCCTCTTTTTCCTCTATCATTTCAAACCAGTTGTGCAACGCATGACCTGATGCCAGTTCAACATGCATATTTCACTGACCTTTCACTTTTAGTCTGCTAGGAAGCAAAGAATTCAAGGATGGATGATGTGGACGATGTCCTCATGTCTATCAACGTCTTTAGGGATATGAAATCGGTAAACAAGGAATTCTTGTGCAACGCACAACCTGATGAGTCCGACAGGGTGAAGAATATATTCTAGGCGAACACAAGCTGCCGAGGGGCATACCAAGACTTTGGTGATTGTGTGACATTTGACACCACGTATAAGACCAACAAGTAACATATGCCACTTGGGGTGTTTGTGGGTACTAACAACAAGTTGCAGACAACATTCTTTGCTTTCTCTCTGATAAGAGATGAGGATGCAGATTCATTCAAGTGGCTATTCAAAACATTTTTAAAGTGTATCAGAGTGAAGGCTCCTGCATGCATCCTCACAGGTACCACCGCCAACCAAAAAAAGGAAAAAACATAGTAAAATAGTTGTGTCAGTTCTATTTGTATATATGCACTAGGATCCGCCGACCACTCCACGTCTCTTTCTCATTACTAGACTAGTGCTCGGCAATGGCATTGGTGATCCCATATGTTTTCAGAAACACAGTACACAAGTTATGTTGTTGGCAAATTATGAAGAAGTACAGGGAACACATCGCGTACCTTTACAACCTCCACAAAACCTTTAAGGATGAACTGACAACAATCCTCAACTGGCCCCTCATGCCAACTGAGTTTGAGGCTCCCTGGAAAGCGCTCATGGATAAGTACAACCTCCATGACGCCACCACGATGGTGTCAATGTGGAACGAGCGGGAGAGATGGATATCAGCTTACTTCAAAGAAATTTTTTGTGCCACAATGACATCCACACAACACAGTGAGAGCATGAACCATGTGCTCAAGAAGAACTTCGTAATTGAGAGAGAAAACCTGCACCAGTTTGCCAGCCAGGTAAACACCTGCGTCAAAACCAGGAGGCAGAAAGAGAACGAGGAGACAATGGGCAACCGGGTATAGCTCTATCACATGCCATAAGACAAGAATGTGCTTACTAAAGTACTTCTTTCTTACTTAGACAAGTTTTTGTACCAGAAAACTAATAATTTGTTCAACACTCTTGCTTGCGCAGAAAGAACAAAACATGTTGTCCCTCTATGGGTTCGACACTCAGATCGCAAAGCTTTACTCATGAGGTGTGTACAGCGAGATCAGAAAGAGGCTAAAACTCAGCACCCTCTTCCCGGTGACGGACACGAATGAGCTTACAAAGTACCTTGTGCTACAACAACCTGCAAAAACAGTTTGCATGGTCACAACACTCGTTCCAGGTGGTTGCAGACCCTGTGGGAGAAATATACGACTGCTGATGCAAGTTGTGGGACCGCACAGGTGAGGACTAAAAAGATGTTACAAAATGTAGTAATTTTCTTGTCAGATTATGTTCGATTGAAATGACGGAAACCATGCACCTCTTCCAAAAACAGGTATCTTCTGCCTGCATGTCCTTTGCATGATGCAGACAAATAGGGCTGGCAGCATTCTGGAGAAATACATCCTCAGGTGATAAACCAAATGCCCAAACATGCACCCAACCTTGAACAGAAATGACTTGAGGACAGTAGCTCCAAACAATGCCTCCCACTATTGCATTGAAAGTGCACTGCTGCAGCTGAACATGAGGGTACACAGAAAAAGCTTGAGAATACAAGAGCAATTGGCGATGGCACTGATCATTATGGAAAGTCTTGAACAAGAACTCGACGCCATGTAATCTGCTGCAAATGGAGATGATGCGGACAACAAAGCAGAAAATATTGAGCATGATGTCGCTAATCTTATCTGAAATGAACCGTCTGGGAGCTATTAGCAACTACGACGAGGAGGAGGAGCAACAAGAGCATGCCCATGTGCAGACTCAAGAGCAGCAGCATGCTCACGTGCAAGATCATGAGCTTGACGGTGTTCTAGGTGAACAACATGACAGTAGGAGATCCTACCAGCAGCAGCAACAACAAAGGATAATTAGACCTCCCATATGCTCATGCACAAAGGGGAGGAAGAATAAGACGCAAGCAACGAAAGTAGTAGCCAACAAGCCGCTACGCCCCTTCAAAGGCGTGGAATTCGGCCTAAACGGCAAACCTCTCGGGATAAGGGCATGCGACGTCTGCAACATGGTAACCAATCATAATGCACACACATGCCACACCGCACTCATGTCATCGTCGACAAGCAAAAGTTGCAGAAGCATATCGGATCCCCCCGGTTTCTACCACTAAAGATGATACATGTAAAAGAGACATTTGTGGCAAGTGTGGGGGGACTGATGGACATAATTCCCGCACATGCAGACTGGACAAGGGCCATGGCGCTGAACAGAAATAGGGCAAGGTCCAGAGTTCCAAAAAATCAAAAGAATAGGATGAAGAAGAAGAGTTTGACGAGAATGACGACCAATCAGATGAAGACAATGAAGATGACATTATTGGGGACAAGGAACCTGAAATTGACGATGAAGCTGCCAAGGCTCAACCAGGAAAGGACGTTGACAAGGAACAACATCCGCAACCAGTTAGAAGGAGCTCAAGACTGAAGAATCCATAGTGGTTGTGCTACTACATCAATTCGAAAATAAGCTTCTACTCTCGGTCTCCTCGGTACACAATGAAGAATCGTATTAGAAACACTGTCGGTACCAAACTTATTTAGCTTTATTATCAATTTCTCGATCAGTACTATAGTTAAAATACCATTTGTGTTGTGCCTGCTAGACCAGTGACATTATTTTAATGCACTCACAAATATATTTGAATTTATTTGGACTTTTGTACCTCAACACTACTGTCGACCAGTAACTCAGCAAAAAAAATTAAAAAAAATTGAGACTCTGATAGTACATCAGTACTACTAAGTCTATCACGTCAGTTCAAGGCAAAGCAATCAAACACACTTGTGAACACCTCAAAAACAAATTTCAAAAACTATGATTGGTCTTCCAGTCCTAGTGCAGAATGCCCATCAGTATAGAAAAGAATGAGCTCAAAGCGAACAGAAAAGTTAGAAGTACAATGTAATACACTTGTAGTGATGAAAAACTAAATTATCTGTAAATAATACTTTCCAAAATTATGTTGATTCAAACAATCATTTCAAAAAACAAGGTTTAAAAAAATTAGCATCACACACAATATAAAAGAGAAAATCTTCTCAAACGAACAACATAGGGCTGGCGTGACACAAATATAATACACTTGTATTGGTAAGTTCAACCACATGTCAATCACCAGTCCAAGTATTCCGCGGTTGAGAGGTATTAAATGCAATCATTACCTACTATGAGATGCGCAAGTGGGACAAGCAACTAATAAGTGCACCTTAACAAGATGGATCAGTGCGACTAGGAAATATCCTTGCAAAGAATTAGGCTTGGACGGGTGGTTTTCCTAGGACACCACCCGACTGGACGGTTGGCACGACGGACTGCAACAACGACCCCACAACCACTACCCCCACTATCACAACAATCTTGTGTCGAACCGCCTCCCCCATGTCCCAAACCACGCCTTAAAATACCCCGTTCGCCTCCGTCTCCGACTCATTATGAAAGCCACCATTGCCACTCCATCTCCACTACTAACTCCCCACAACATCTCCCTCTGAAGCCCACAGCCACTGGAGGAGAGCAATGGCAGAGGAACTGTCTGCCTAGAGTTAGCACGGCGAGACGTCCAACTAGAGGAGCAAGCTCGACAACGTTCAGGTCCCCGGTGAGAAGCTGGACTACATTGAAAGGCTCGAAGAGGTTGAGGTCCACGGTAATGAGACGCTGGAGGTCGTCTGCACCAGCAATCCAGATGAAGCCGATGCAATGATCAGTAGGATATGGAGGAGGGTTGGAGGCTTGTATCCTAGATTCATCGGTGTTGATGTGGAGTTTACGAGGGAAGACGAACCTCTGTAGAGAGCAGCCGTTCTGCAGTTATGTGTGGAGGAACTCTGCCTGGTATACCACATCACCGTGGCCACAAAATTGTGAACCATCCTACTCATTTACCCTCTTCATTCATATGTTTAATTAGTACCGCATCCTAAAAATTTCATTAAAATAGTTTCTCAACTAGATGTACTAGTGTAGTTTGTGAAGTTGATGCACTAGTGCGGTTTCTCAAGTAGATGCACTAGAATAGATTTTGAACCTGATGCACAGATTTTGAATCTGTGCACTGGACTAGTATCTGAAATTGTTGCACCAGATTAATTTTTGAACTTGGTGTACTAGTGTAGTTTCTGATCTTGATGCACTAGCATAGTTTATTGACTTGATGTATTAAAAGATGTTTCTGAACTTGATGTAGTAAATCTTTTTTTGAACTTGGTCTGATGTTATTTTCATCAGCAAAAAAATAACTTGGTGAAGCACTGGTATATGTTTTTTTATTCAACAAAAGAAAACTAAACTAGTGTCGTGGGAAACCATGGCCACCTATGGGACCAAGCGGCCCCTTGCTGGTTCGGCAAGGGGGTGTCGCGTTGCACAAAGAGCAGAGGAGCGTGGGGCAGTGCGGCAGGGATCACACGAGCAATTTTACCCAGGTTTGGGCTGCCGTGAGGCGTAAAACCCTACTCCTGCTTTGGTGGATTGATGGTGGAAGAGTGGTGGTGGAGCATAGTACACTTGCCCGACAGGGGCGGCAGCGGCTACGCACGTATGGGTGTCTAGCTCTCCAGCCTCGCGAGCCGAACGAACTAAACCGAACACCCTTCTACGGTTGCCATGGGCCTCCTTTTATAGTATAAGGGGCCACCATAGTGGCAAATCAGTTATTATACACAAATAAGATAGCAAAGAGTGCTATCATACCTAACTCTGCAGGTTGATAGCACACATTAAATGTGCCACTCAACGTTGCATCGTGGCTCACTTAGAAATCCTTGCCAGGATTATTCACTCGGCTCCATGCCTGCCTATTCGACACGTCATAGGACGGGTATCATTTGTAGGGTTTCCTATATAAAATCTCTGCCATGTGGCGAGTGGTTGCCACTTAATCACTTCGCGGCTTGACACCGCACTGATCCACGATGTGGGTCGTGGGGGAGTGGTTGATGAGGTGTTTCTTTCCTCCATGAGTCTCGGACGGGATGTCTTGGTCGCTTTCTTTCGTGGGTGGCTCTGTCCTTGCCAAGTCCTTTCGCCCGGAAAGGGAGGTGTTCCTCCCGATGGTACCAGGCTTCTCTGACTTGATCTTGGTCCTCTTGTTCTCCATGCTGGTCCTTTGAAGATCTTGAACTCTTGTTCGCTGGCATGGCCTGATGCCACAGTCTTATTCCCATGCCTGTGCACAATCAGGGCAACATACCCAGGGTCTGTTGCACCGACAGAAGCCCCCGGGCTTGCCCCGATCGCGCTGTCGGGCATCATCGGGGTAGGCCCTAATAAGTGCATAGGCAGGGGTGCTGAAGAGGCTGGCCCCTTCATGTCTTCTTTGCTTCTTTATTAACTTGAGTCCAGGCCAGTTTCCGGTTTCCCCGCGTGTCGTGCGCAACATTAAGGAAAATCTCATATCGTGGCCCGCATGGAGCTTTCATCCCACGATCACGGGGTGAAATCTGCCACCCCACTTTCCTCCATGCTTCGGGTGCATCCGCCACATGTACTCCATGCATTAGGAAGGGTTGGTGATGGATGCGGGGAGCACGGGTGTGAGTGCGATGGTGGGAAATCATGCGTCGCTGGTTGAAGCAGCGGGTTGGTCCTGATCCCCTAAGCCTTTGGATGGGTGCGGAAGCTGTATTGGGTGCGTGGGGTAGCTGCCCTCTGAACAAGAGGCCAGCCCCCGGCCTTGCCCTTCTATAGAAAGGGTAGGAACAATGCATCTCCATACACACCTGATTCTTCTTCTTTCCCTGTAGTCTTTCTTTGCTCGTCATGGTGAGAGGACGAGGGCGTGGTGGTATTCAAACGATGGTGACGAGGGCTTCTGCTCGACAGCGCGTCCCCGCTCCCCTTTGACCCCGTGGCACTGAAGCCTGTCGCGAGGGGCGGAGGGAGGGGGCGAGGCCGTGGCCACCGTGGTTCTCGAGGGAGAGGAGGACAGGGTGGCGCTCTGGCCGCACCCCCACCAGTGGCCCCCCTCCGATGAAGGGCCATGCTGGAGATCAGCCTCGGGAGTTTGTCATCAGGCTGTACAAGCCTGTGTGTGGCCACCTCCATCTTCCTACTCTGTTTGCATGAGAAATGGAGCTTAATCCGCCACATGCTCTAAGGTTGCACATGAGGGGCTGTGGGAATGACGACATGTAGGTCGACGTCAACTTTCCTGCTCCTCAAGTTATGTACCTCCGCCGTGGTTGGAATACCTTTACTCATTCCCTTGGCTTGTCAGAGGGGCACGTTCTCCAGTTCAAATTAATGGAGAGTGGCCTGCTCTCCGTCAAGATCTTCGGGCGCTCGGGCATTCGCTTAGGATACTACGCAGAGAGCTCCACCAACGATGAAAGCTCCTCCCCGAGCGAGAGCGATGGGGAGGGCAGGGGCGATAGTAAGGATGGTAGCAAGCGTGAGGGCGACGACTCTGACTCCGGTTGAACATCGCCCGCACCATCTTCATCAGGCGGCACCACCATCATTCTGTAGCAGCATCTCCTTCCTGGCAGGGGGATTTGCCTAGGAGTGGTGTCTCCTGTCCTCCTCCAGTGGTCTCCTAGCTGGCCACCGGGAGGCTTCCTCTCGGGCTGCAGCTCCGTTAGCCCTGTTGTGCCCTTCCGGCCTTGGTGGCGGCGGTTGTTGGGTCGCCTCCTCCATGCTCTCCATTGTCGCCTTCGTTGGTGTCTCCCCGTCTCCGTTGGGCTACCTCTTCTAGGGCCGATGGGATTGGCCTGGGGTCCTGCTCAGGTGCTCCTTTTGCCCTTTTTGCCTTCACCTACCATGCCTAGGAGGAGAGGGACAAGAAAGGGGATTACGGGGCACTTATCTTTTTTCAATCTTAAACTTGTAGGCACTTGCCAAATTTTATTCAAATAATGTAATCTCTCGAGTCCATGTATGTGTTCTATAAGGCTTGTACTTGTATGATCTGCATATTAATGAAGAAGATGAACCTTCCCAGGAGCTCCTGCATGTGTATGTCCATGCAAAGGTGGTATGCCTCTTTAGTTATAAACAAGTTTTAACCGGGAAACTCTCCTGTCGGCACCCTTATTCTATTTTCTTACTAGGGACCAGAGTCTACCGGGTAAAAAATAAAGGGACCAGCCCCCCGCCAATTCTTCCTCAATAAAGGCCAGCGACCACCTAGGCTCAAGCAACGTTCTAGCTTAAAGTGGGAGCACCTAAGATTTGAAGAGTTCCGAAACTTTCTCATGCACAAGTTTTAGCCTACATAACACTTATGGACAAGACGTAGAACTTATCTGTAGGCTTGCTAGGGATCGCAGTGCTGGTCCATCTTCTCATCTCCTTGTAGAAGCCAAGTTCACGGTAGGAACCTGTAACTTTATGCAGATGAGAATGATGTAGGATGCAATCCTATCTATATGCATATGCAGATGCTCATGAAATGCTTATGCAAATGCTCTTGGAATGCTTATGCATGCATGCAACTTGGTCGGAGGTCCCCCAGCGCTTCGCTTATTTCTCTGGTGCACAGGGTCATCGCCCTGGCTTTGTGCAAGGGGTTACATGCAGCTGAGGCAAGGCCTGTACAAATGGGTGGCTGCCGGGTAGGGCTCGACAGTCGCGCCTTATGGGTAGAACTTGCGGAGATGCTCAATATTCCACGAGTTTTGCAATTGAATGCAATCTCCGGTCTCCACAGGGACTGCACTAGGTCTGGTGACTCATACTACCCGGTAAGGGCCTTCCCGCTTTGGCTTCAACTTGTTTGTACCCTTGGCCGACTGAACGCGCCTAAGGACAAGATTACCTTCCTCAAAACATCGGGCATGAACCCCGCGGCTATGATAGCGGCGCTGGGCTTGCTGATAGCGTGCAGCATGCATAGTAGCCCGGAGACGGTTCTCCCCGAGTAGCAAAGAGTCATCACACCAATACTGATCTTGCGCTACTTCATCGTAGGCAAGCACTCGAGGCGACCCGTAGATGAGTTCCATGGGAATAACTGCTTCTACCCCATAGACCAGGGAAAAGGCAGTCTACCCGACACCTTGATTTGGTGTCGTTTTGAGGGACCAAAGGACTACCGACAACTCATCGACCCACCGCATGTCGTGCTTCCACAGCGTATCAAAGGTTCTTGTTTTGTGTCTGCGCAACACTTCAGTGTTCGGCCTCTCAGCTTGCCCATTGCTCCTGGGATGAGCGACAAAGGAAAATAATACCTTGCTTCCAAGGGTGCGAACATATTGCATGAAGGCGCGGCTCGTGAACTGGGTGCCGTTGTCGGTAATTGTCGATGGAAAACGACACATATGGGATCACAAGAATTCCTACTACTATTGTGGGGCGTTGGGTCGTGAGGAGAGCGGGATCAACAGTCAGCACAAACACTCAGGTCGTTTACCCAGGTTCGGACCGCAAGGATGCGTAATACCCGAGTCCTGCTTTAGTGTGTATATCTGTGTTCTTGGAGTTCTTGACCTAGCTACAATGAGCGTAACTTGTCCAAGGGTCCGAATCCTTCTCCTTGATGCCTTGGGCCTCCTTTTATAGTCAAGGGGATCGCCACAGTGGCACAGAGGAGGTGGCATCGGTGTGCTGTGGCTAAGCTTATCGCTTAGCCATTACGGGACAAGACGCATTTAATGCGCCTCTGATGTGTCCCCTTGCTTTACCGCCGCCTTGCCCTGCTTCAACACGCGCCCGGGCCAGCGAGGCGGTCAGCGCCATGTAAGCCGGCAGACTGCTGAGGTGGCTCGGTGGTAGGGGCTTCATGAAGATTTGCATGCCACCACGTAGGCATGCGCTAAGTTGGCCTGGAAACCTCACATAGACACTCAGGTGTCTGCCTAGCCGGTGGGCTGGCAGCTGCATGGGAGCGATGGTAAAAACTTAGTGGGTGCGGGCCTGGCTGTGGCCCCACGGATGTCCTCGGCAAGGGCCTTGTCGGGGCCCCGGCAAGGGTCTTGCCGTGGTGTTGCGGTCATCCCCGATAAGGATCTGGCCGGGGGCCTTGTGGGTTTCCTCGGCAACGATCTCGCTGCTAAGTCTTGAGCTTGTGTTGGTTTTCCTTGAAGAGGAAAGGGTGATGCAGCAATAGTAGCATAAGTATTTCCCTCAGTTTTTGAGAACCAAGGTATCAATCCAGTAGGAGGCTCCTCAAAAGTCACACACACCTACACAAACAAACAAAGAACTCGCAACCAACACAATAAAGGGGTTGTCAATCCCTTTACGGCCACTTGCAAAAGTGAGATCTGATAGAGATAGTATGATAAGATAAATATATTTTTGGTATTTTATAATATAGATGTAGAAAGTAAAGATGCAAATAAAAGTAGATTGAAAGCTTATATGATAAAAGATAGACCCGGGGGCCAGAGGTTTCACTAGTGGCTTCTCTCAAGATAGCATAAGTATTACAGTGGGTGAACAAATTACTGTCAAGTAATTGATAGAAAAGCGAATAATTATGAGATTATCTAGGCATGATCATGTATATAGGCATCACGTCCGCGACAAGTAGACCGACTCCTGCCTGCATCTACTACTATTACTCCACACATCGACCGACTCCTGCCTACATCTAGAGTATTAAGTTCATAAAGAACAGAGTAACGCATTAAGAAAGATGACATGATGTAGAGAGATAGACTCAAGCAATATGATATATACCCCATCTTTTTATCCTCGATGGCAACAATACAATACGTGCCTTGCTGCCCCTGCTGTCATTGGGAAAGGATACCGCAAGAACGAACCAAAAGCTAAGCACTTCTCCCATGGCAAGAAAGATCAATCCAGTAGGCCAAACCAAACTGATAATTCGAAGAGACTTGCAAAGATAACTCAATCATACATAAAAGAATTCAGAGGAGATTCAAATATTTCTCATAGATAAACTTGATCATAAACCCACAATTCATCGGATCTCGACAAACACACCGCAAAAAGAGTTTACATCGAATAGATCTCCACAAGAGAGGGGGAGAACATTGTATTGAGATCCAAAAAGAGAGAAGAAGCCATCTAGCTAATAACTATGGACCCGAAGATCTGTGGTAAACTACTCACAATTCATCGGAGGGCTATGGTGTTGATGTAGAAGCCCTCCGTGGTCGATTCCTCCTCCGACGGAGCGCCGGTAAAGGCTCCAAGATGGGATCTCACGGATACAGAAGGTTACGGTGGTGGGAATTGTGTTTCGTTGGCTCCCTGGATGTTTTTGGGGTACGTAGGCATATATAGGAGGAAGAAGTATGTCGGGGACGGCCACAAGACAGGGGGGCGCGCCCAGAGGGGCTGGGCGCGCCCTCCTATCTCGTGGTCGCCTCGGCTGCTTCTTGACTTGCTCTCCAAGTTCTCTGGATCATGTTCGTTCCAAAAATCACGCCCCTGAAGGTTTCATTCCGTTTGGACTCCGCTTGCTATTCCTTTTCTTCGAAATACTAAAATAGGCAAAAAAAATCAGCAATACGGGCTGGGCCTCCTGTTAGTAGGTTAGTCCCAAAAATGATATAAATGTGTAAAATAAAGCCCATAAACATCCAAAAGGGGTAATATAATAGCATTGAACAATCAAAAATTATAGATACGTTGGAGACTTATCAAGCATCCCCAAGCTTAATTCATGCTCGTCCTCGAGTAGGTAAATGATAAAAACAGAATTTTTGACGTGGAATGCTACCTAGCATAATTCTCAATGTAATTTTCTTTATTGTGGCATGGATGTTCAGATCCAAATGATTCAAGATAAAAGCTTATAAAACATAAAAATAATAATGCTTCGAAGCATACTAACAAATAATCATGTCCTATCAAAATAGCATAGCCAAAGAAAGCTTATCCCTACAAAATCATATAGTTAGGCCATGCTTCATTTTCATTACACAAAATACTCCCATCATGCACAACTCCGACAACGAGCCGAGCAATTGTTTCATACTTTTTAACGCGCTTCAGCTTTTTCAACTCTTACGCAATACATGAGCATAAGCCATGGACATAGCACTATGGTGGTAAAAGGTGGTGGTTGTGAGGACAAAAAAATGGGAGAAGATAGTCTCACATCAACTTGGCATATCAACGGGCTATGGAGATGACAGTCAATAGATATCAATGTGAGTGAGTAGGGATTGCCATGCAACGGATGCACTAGAGCTATAAATATATGAAAGCTCAAAAAGAAACCAAGTGGGTGTGCATCCAACTTGCTTGCTAACGAAGACCTAGGGCATTTTGAGGAAGCCCATCATTGGAATATACAAGCCAAGTTCTATAATGAAAAATTCCCACTACTATATGAAAGTGACAACATATGAGACTCTCTATCATGAAGATCATGGTGCTATTTTGAAGCACAAGTGTGGAAAAAGAGATAGTAGCATTGTCCCTTCTCTCTTTTTCTCTCATTTTTTCTTTTCCTCCTTTTTTTTGTTTTTTCTTTGGCCTTCCCTTTTTTTTTCTTTTCGGCCTTTTTTTTGTTGTAAAGTCCGAAGTCTCATCGCGACTTGTGGGGGAATCATAGTCTTCATCATTCTTTCCTCACTAGGACAATGCTCTAATAATGAAGATCATCACATTTATATGGATTTATAACTCAAGAATTACAACTCAAAGCTAGAACAAGATATGACTCTATATGAATGCCTCCGGCGGTGTACCGGGATATGCAATGAATCAAGAGTGACATGTATGAAAACTATGAAGGTGGCCTTGCCACAAATACAATGTCAACTACATGATCATGCAAAAAGAAATATGACAAAAGTAATGCGTGTCATATGAACGGAACGGTGGAAAGTTGCATGGCAATATATCTCGGAATGGCTATGGAAATGCCATAATAGGTAGATATGGTGGCTGTTTTTAGGAAGGTATATGGTGGGTGTATGGTACCGGCGAAATTTGCACGGTACAAGAAAGGCTAGCAATGGTGGAAGGGTGAAAGGGTGCGTATAATTCATGGACTCAACATTAATCAAAAGAACTCATGCACTTATTACAAAAATTTAGAAGTCATCAAAAACCAAAGCACTACGCGCATGCTCCAAGGGGGATAGATTGGTAGGAAAAGACCATCGCTCGTCCCCGACCACCACTCATAAGGAAGACGATCAATAAATAAAATTGTGCTCCAACTTAATCACAAAGCGGTTCACCATACGTGCATGCTACGGGAATCACAAGATTCAACACAAGCATTCTTTAAATTCATAATCACCCAACTAGCATAACTTTAATATTACTACCTCCATATCTCAAAACAATTATCAAGCATCAAATTGATCATAGCATCCAGTTCACTTTCTATGATAGTTTTTATTATACCCAACTTGGATGCTCATCATTCTAGGACCAACTTTATGACCATAGCAAATACCATGATGTTCTAAAAGACTCTCAAAATAATATAAGTGAAGCATGAGATACTAGTAATTTCTTCAAAATTTAGACACCACCGTGCTCTAAAAGATATAAGTGAAGCACTAGAGCAAAAATTATCCAGTTCAAAAGATATAAGTGAAGCACATAGAGTATTCTAGCAAATTCTAATAAAGTGGGTTTCTCCCAAAAGGTGTGTAAAGCAAGGATGATTGTGGTAAACTAAAAAGCAAAGACTAATATAATACACAACGCTCCAAGCAAAACACATATCATGTGGCGAATAAAAATATAGCCCCAAATAAAGTTACCAATGAACAAAGACGAAAGAGGGGATGCCTTCCCGAGGCATCCCCAAGCTTAGGCTTTTGGCTATCCTTGAATATCTTGGGGTTCCATGGCATCCCCAAGCTTAGGCTCTTGCCACTCCTTATTCCATAGTCCATCAAAACTCTACCCAAAACTTGAAAACTTCACAACACAAAACTCAACAGGAAATCTTATAAGCTCCGTTACTGAAAGAAAACAAAACCACCACATAAGGTACTATAATGAACTTATTCTTTATTTATTTTGGTGTTAAACCTACTGTATTACAACTTCTTTATGGTTTATAAACTATTTTACTAGCCATAGATGCATCAAAATAAGCAAACAACACAGAAAAACAGAATCTGTCAAAAACAGAACAGTCTGTAGCAATCTGTAACTAACGGAAACTTATGTAACTCTTAAAATCCTACCAAAATAGGAATTCCTGGAAAATTTGTCTATTGATCAGCAGCAAAAAGAATAAATGCAAAAGCACGTTTCTGTGATTTAACAAAACTAATTACGTGCGCAAAAAGTTTCTTCCTTTTTGCAGAATCAAATCAACTATCATCATAGGTTATCCTATAGGTTCTACTTGGCACAAACACTAATTAAAACACAAAAACACATCTAAACAGAAGCTAGATGCAAAATTTATTACTAAACAGGAACAAAAACAAAAAATATAAATGAAATTGGGTTGCCTCCCAACTAGAGCTATTGTTTAACGCCCCTAGCTAGGCATAAAAGTGAAGATAGATCTAAGTAGTGCCATCTTTGGCACTAAATTCATAAGTAGCCCGCATAATAGATTCATAAGGTAATTTTACTTTCTGTCTTGGAAAATGCTCCATGCCTTTCTTTAATGGAAATTGGAATCTAATATTCCCTTCCTTCATATCAATAATCGCACCAATCATTCTAAGGAAAGGTCTACCAAGAATAATAGGGCAACAAAAGATTGCAATCTATATCAAGAACGATAAAATCTACGGGCACCAAGTTTCTATTTGCAACAATGAGAACATCATTGATCCTTCCCATTGGCTTTTTAATGGTGGAATCCGCAAGGTGCAAATTTAAAGAGCAATCATGAAGATCATGGAAACCTAGAATATCACATAAAGTTTTCCGAATCGTGGAAACACTAGCACCCAAATCACACAAAGCAAAACACTCATAATCTTTAATTCTAATCTTTATAGTAGGTTCCCACTCATCATTAAGTTTTCTAGGTATAGAAACTTCCAAATTAAGGTTTTCATCATAAGATTGCATCAAGGCATCAAGGATATGTTTTGTAAAAGCTTTATTTTGACTATAAGCATGAGGAGAATTAACAACGGATTGCAACAAGGAAATACAACCTTCTAAAGAGCAATTATCATAATCAAATTCCTTGAAATCCGAGATAGTGGGTTCAATGATATTTAAAGTCATGACCTTTCCAATCCCACTTTTACCAAATTTAGCATCAAGATCTAAAAACTCTGAATTTTGGGATGCCTTCTAACTAAAGTTGACTCATCTTCAGTCCCATAATTATCAAGATTCATATTGCAAAACAAAGATCTAATAGGAGACGCATCAATAACTTTAGGATCTTCATCATTATTTTCATGGAAACAAGAAGAACATGCCTTTACAAAGCAATCTTTCTTAGCACGCAATCTAGCGATTCTTTCCTTGCACTCATCAATGGAAATTCTCATTGCTTTGAGAGACTCATTGATATCATGCTTAGGAGGAGAAGATCTAAGTTTAAGAGAATCAACATCAAGCGAAAGTCTATCAACATTCCTAGCCAAATCATCAACTTTGAGCAATTTTTTCTTCAAGCAAGGCATTAAAATTCTTTTGAGAAATCATAAATTCTTTCACACTATTCTCAAAATCCGAGGGCATCTTACTAAAATTACCATAAGAATTATTGTGGGAATTTCCATAATTATTATAGGAATTACTATGTAACGGTCTAGAATTAAAGTTTCCTCTATAAGCATTGTTACCAAAACTATTCCTACCAACAAAATTCACATCCATAGATTCAATATTATTCTCAATCAAAGTAGACAAAGGCATATCATTGGGATCAAGAGGAGTATTCTTAGTAGCAAACAACTTCATAAGTTCATCCATCTTTCCACTCAAAACATTGATTTCTTCTATAGCATGCACTTTTTTACTAGAAGATCTTTCGGTGTGCCATTGAGAATAATTAGCCATAATATTATCAAGAAGTTTTGTAGCATCTCCTAATGTGATTTCCATAAAAGTGCCTCCCGTGGCCGAATCTAAAAGATTTCTAGAAGCAAAGTTCAAACTGGCATAAAAATTTTGTATGATCATCCATAAATTCAAACCATGAGTAGGGCAATTGTGAATCATCAATTTCATTCTTTCCCAAGATTGGGCAACATGCTCATGATCAAGTTGTTTAAAATTCATAATATCGTTCCTAAGATTGATGATCTTAGCAGGAGGAAAATACTTAGAGATAAAAGCATATTTGCACATGTTCCAAGTATCAATACTATTTTTAGGCAAAGATGAAAATTAAACTTTAGCACGATCTCTAAGTGAAAATGGAAATAACTTCAATTTAACAATATCATTATCCGTCTCTTTCTTCTTTTGCATATCACACAAATCAACAAAGTTGTTTAGATGAGTAGCGACATCTTCACTAGGAAGGCTGGCGAATTGATCTTTCATAACAAGATTCAGCAAAGCAGTATTGATTTCACAAGATTAAGGAAATCATTATTATTGGTATTGGAAAAATCACACAATTTCGTATTATCTTGCGCCATGGCAACAAGTAATCCAACACACAAGCAAACGGAAAAAGGCAAGTGAAAGAGAGAGAGGAGATTGGGAGAGAGAGGGCAAATAAAACGACAAGAGTGAAGTGGGGGAGAGGAAAATGAGAGCCAAATGGCAAATAATGTAAATGCGAGGGAGATGGGTTTGTGATGGGTACTTGGTATGTCTTGACTTGAGCGAAGGCCTCCCCGGCAACGGCGCCAGAAATCCTTCTTGCTATGTCTTGAGCTTGCGTTGCTTTTCCTTGAAGAGGAAAGGGTGATGGGGCAATAGTAGCGTAAGTATTTCCCTCAGTTTTTTAGAACCAAGGTATCGATCCAGTAGGAGGCTCCTCAAAAGTCCCACGCACCTACACAAACAAACAAAGAACTCGCAACCAACGCAATAAAAGGGGTTGTCAATCCCTTCATGGCCACTTGAGAAAGTGAGATCTGATAGAGATAGTATGATAAGATAAATATGTTTTTGGTATTTTATAATATAGATGCAGAAAGTAAAGATGCAAATAAAAGTCGATTGAAAGCTTATACGATAAAAGATAGACCCGGGGGCCATAGGTTTCACTAGTGGCTTCTCTCAAGATACCATAAGTATTACTGTGGGTGAACAAATTACTACCGAGCAATTGATAGAAAAGCGAATAACTATGAGATTATCTAGGCATGACCATGTATATAGGCATCACGTCCGCGACAAGTAGACCGACTCCTGTTTGCATCTACTACTATTACTCCACACATCGACCGACTCCTGCCTGCATCTAGAGTATTAAGTTCATAAAGAACAGAGTAACGCATTAAGAATGATGACATGATGTAGAGAGATAGACTCAAGCAATATGATATATACCCCATCTTTTTATCCTCGATGGCAACAATACAATACGCGCCTTGCTGCCCCTGCTGTCACAGGGAAAGGACACCGCAAGATTGAACCCAAAGCTAAGCACTTCTCCCATGGCAAGAAAGATCAATCTAGTAGGCCAAACCAAACTAATAATTCAAAGAGACTTGCAAAGATAACTCAATCATACATAAAATAATTTAGAGGAGATTCAAATATTTCTCATAGATAAACTTGATCATAAACCCACAATTCATCGGATATCGACAAACACACCGCAAAAAGAGTTTACATCGAATAGATCTCCACAATAGAGGGGGGGGGGCATTGCATTGAGATCCAAAAAGAGAGAAGAAGACATCTAGCTAATAACTATGGACCCGAAGGTCTGTGGTAAACTACTCACAACTCATCGGAGGGGCTATGGTGTTGATGTAGAAGCCCTCCATGGTCGATTCCCCCTCCATCGGAGCATCGGCGAAGGCTCCAAGATGGGATCTCGCAGATACAGAAGGTTACGGTGGTGGAAATTGTGTTTCCTTGGCTCCCTCGATGTTTTCGGGGTACGTCGGCATATATAGGAGATAGAAGTACGTCGGTGGGCGCGCGAGGAGCCCACAGGACAGGGGGCACGCCCAGAGGGGGTGGGCGCGCCCTCCTATCTCGTGGCTGCCTAGGCTGCTTCTTGACTTGCACTCCAAGTCCTCTCGATCATGTTCGTTCCAAAAATCACGCTCCCGAAGGTTTCATTCCGTTTGGACTCCTTTTGATATTCATTTTCTTCGAAATACTGAAATAGGCAAAAAAAAAACAGCAATACGGGCTGGCCCTCCGGTTGGTAGGTTAGTCCCAAAAATGATATAAATGTGTAAAATAAAGCCCGGAAACATCCAAAAGGGGTAATATAATAGCATGGAACAATCAAACATTATAGATACGTTGGAGACGTATCACTCATCGAGGTTTGTCGTCTTCTAATCCCCTTCTGATTTGGAGTGTTACTTGTCTTCACAAAGATATGCATGCCATCATGGTGGCGCCTCCTGAGCCTTGGTCCCAACATGGTTGCTGGTGTTGGAAAAACTGGGGCTCGAGGGTGGCGCACTCCGCTGGCTTCGGGTAAGCTGCCCTGGCAAGGTTCTTGCCGTGGCTGCGGAGGCTGCCCCGGCAAGGGTCTTGCCGGGGGAGTCTACCTCACCTTGTTGCTCTTTGCGTCCCTGCCTTGGCAATGTTTTGACCATCTTGTGGCTTTGATTTCCTGTCTCTGCCCTGCTTAGGTGTGGCCGTGGGCGCGGCTCTGATTGCGCGTGCACAAATAAGGGGTACAAAGGAGTGCCCCTACTTTAGTACACCGACAGGAGCCCCCGGGCCTGGGTCACACATAAGCGCGACACGTTGTTGGGCCAGGCCCAAAACGGTGCACGGGCAGGCGGGGCGGTTTTATTGAAGGTGATTTTTTCGCCTGCTGCACTTCTCCACGACCCGCGTTGAACGCATGACGTGGGGATCACGTGTGGGGGTGATCGAAGCATCCTTGCATCATCTTGCGGTGAATAGTAAAGAGGCAGCTTGCGTGAATCTTCGAGACTGCGGGACCGCTGCTCATTTACTCTCCACGCCTAGGAACCTTCGCTCCACGCATTCCATTACGTCTGCCCCTTGCGCCACATACGCCGCATGCACCATGCAAGGCGGTTGATAGGCGCGTAGAATATGGGAGGACGTGCATGCGTGGGTCGATACCCACGCGCCTTCAATTAGGCGGGGAGGGTGGTTGACGGCCTCGCCCGCTGTCACCTTAATTAACTGGATTGTCTGAGAGGGGCGGCCGGGCCCTGACCCTGCCCCTTTATAAGGAGTGGAGCGGAAGGGATGACCCCCCAGTCCTTCTCCATCCGCCGCTTCCCATCCTTGCTTCTTCCTATGTTCTGTCATGGCGGGAGGGCATGCAGACGCTTCAACGGTGGCGGCGAGGGTCTCTGCTCGACAACGTGCCGCTCCTCCCCAAGAGCCGATGGTAGCGGAGCCGGCCGCGAGGGGAAGGGGCAGGGGGCTAGGCCGAGGCCGCCGTGGTGCTCGGGGAAGAGGAGGACAGGGCGGCGCATCGGCCTCGCCTCTGCCAGCAGTCCTTCCCCCAATGGAGGGCCACGTCAGGGACAACCCCCGCGAGTTCTTCATCAGGCTGCACCGGCCAGCACACCGTCGTCTCCGTCTCCCTAATTCATTCGCTTGGGAGATGGAGCTCGACCCGCCGCAGGGGCAAAAGCTGCACATGAGGGGCTGCGGGAACTACAGCACATGGGCCAACGTCGATTTCCCAGCCCCTCACGTCAAGTATCTTCGCCGTGGATGGAAAACCTTCGCTCACATCCATAGCTTGATGGCGGGGCTTGTTCTTTACTTTAAGTTAGTGGAGAATGGCCTCCTCTCCATCAAGGTCTTCAGTGATTTTGGAACTCGCCTGAAGTGCTGCGTGGACAGCTCCTCGGATGACGAAGGCTCGTCCTCAAGCGAGAGTGACGAGGAGGACAGGTGCAGTGATGACAAGGGTAGCAGGCAAGAGGATGACGGGTCCGACTAGGTGTCGGACCCGCTGCCCCGAGGCGGTGCCGACAGCAGCAGCATCTGCACCGGGTTCCCTCTTCCGGTGGAGCCGGCTCCTTGAACTCCTTGGTGTCGCCTCCTTGGGCGGCTGGCGTGGGAAGGCCGGAGAAGGTGAACAAGGCGGGTGGCGGGCCATCAAGTCAGATTACGATGGCACTGACTCCTTTGTACCGTATTGACGGACCGCTGCCTCATTTTCCAGCTCTTCCTCCGGCACCACCACCACCAGCCCTCTCCTAGGCAGCCACCGACATGTTCTCTTGGCACCTTCTGCTGCTCGTACCTCGCCTAAGCGCTCCTTCTGCCCTTTTGCCTACTTGTTCCAGTTCCTGAGGAGAGGGACAAGAAAGGGATTATGGGAACCTTATCTTTTTTTAGCTTGTAAGCCTACGGGCCTTAGTTAGACCTAAAACCTGTAATCCCCTTGCTTATGTCTACATTCCGTACGAACTGTACCTGTATGGAACGTATTATGAAAAAGGGTGCTTGCCGGGTCTGGTGTGTGTGAGCAAAGCACATACCGAGGAACAAATCCTTGTTATTTTCAATATAAACATGGTTGCCCGGCAGCAGGCCTTGCCGCTTCCCTACTCCATTAGACCATACTCACACCTTTGGCGGAGGCAGGGGCGAAATAGGGATGGTCCCTATGCTTGCTTCCTCGCCGCCACGGCTTCAACCAGATTCTGAACCAAGAAATAGTTTTCGGGTGCCAGCAATGAAGGGAGCACGACAGTCTTGGAATAAAACAAGGTTTCATACGGGCCAATCTTCATACAGAAATGCATGACAGGAGATAAGAAAACCTATCTGGATCTGTAGCTCCCGGCAACCCTAGCTTGCCGTGGGTGGACCTTTCTGTGTTCAGCCCCCGGCAAGCTTGGCTTGCCGTGGTCGGAGCTCCGACTTATTCTCTTCCTTCCACTTAGCTTGGCAGAAACATTTATGTACCCTGTGAACCAAAGAGGATGGACAGGAATAAAGAGACGCAAACTCGACCTCTATGCTAGGGGTTAGTTGCCGCTAAGCACTATCAACCCTAAATCGAGGGAGAGACTCAATCTAGCATGCATGCTATAACTTAGCGCGCCAACGCTTCGTTTATTTATGCGCAGGGTCTGTACAGAGGGTTACATGCCTTGCCGCCAAGGCTTGTACAAAAGGTGGCTTGCCGGTGGGCCCGACAGCCGCGCCTTATGGGTAAAACTTGCGAAGATGCTCGATGTTCCAGGAGTTGCTCACTGGAATGGCATCTTCAGTCTCCAAGCGGACTGCGCCAGGCCTGGTGACCCGTGTTACCTAATAAGGGCCTTCCACTTCGGCACCAACTTGTTGGAATTCTTGGCCAACTGAACGCGCCGAAGAACAAGGTCGCCTTCCTCAAAGCTTCGTCCATGAACCATGCGGCTATGGTAGCGGCGCAAGGCTTGCTGGTAGCCTGCTACTCTCACAGCCGCCTGAAGATGATCTTCCTCGAGGAGCGTTGCGTCATCTTGCCGCAATCGCTCTTGCTCAAGCTCATCATAAGCGAGCACTCGATGTGACCCGTATATGAGTTCCATGGGGAGAATTTCTTCTGCCCCATATACTAGGGCAATAGTTGTCTGGCCGGTGGCTCGATTTGGCGTCGTTATGATCGACCAAAGAACCGTCGGCAACTCATCAATCCAGCGCCTTCCGCTCTTGTGCAGCTTGTCAAAAGTCTTCATCCTCAGGCCACGCAGCACTTTAGCATTTGCCCTCTCCACTTGGCCGTTGCTCCGTGGGTGCGCCACGGAAGCAAAACAGACCTTGTTGCCGAGGTCTTCAATATACTGTATGAAGGTGTGGCTTGTGAACTGCGTGCCCTTGTCGGTGATGACTCTGTTCGGCACACCAAAGCGGCAAACTATCCCCTTAAAGAACTTGACAGCTGACTGTGCGGTCACCTTCCTCGCAGCTTCCACCTCCGGCCACTTTGTGAACTTGTCGATTGCAACATACAAGTACTCAAAAGCCCCCGACGGCGCGGGGAAAAGGGCCCAGTATGTCGAGCCCCCAGACCGAGAATGGCCAGGAGAGAGGGATTATCGGCAAGGCTTGAGCAGGTTGATGAAGCTTCTTCGAATGGAACTGGCATGCTTCTCACTTGGTTACTAGTGTCGTCGCATCCTGGAGGGCAGTGGGTCAGAAGAAACCTTGCCGGAAAGCCTTGCCGGCAAGGGCTCTCGACCCTATGTGGGAGCCACATATGCCTTCGTGTATCTCCGCCAACAGCTCCAGTCCTTCCTCCTGGGAGATGCACTTCAATTTCACTCCATTCGGTCTTTTCCAGTACAGAACATTGTCAATGAACTGGTATAGAGCAGACCAGCGGGCTACTTTCTCTGCTTCTTCCTGCTCCTCAGGAAGCTCCCCTATTTGGAGGAATCAGATGGTATGTTGCGCCCATGCTGGAGCTTGTGGCTCGACGGCAAGGACCAAAGGAATTTCCTCTGCCATGAGAACAGTTGTCTCCACAGCAAGGGCCTGGCGCCCCGCCGGAGTCGGTTGTCCCATGGCAGGCTTGGTGTCCATGCCAACATCTTCGCTGGTGGCTCCAATGAGCTTGGTGGGGAAGTACTTGCTGGGGCCGGACTTCCTTCGCTTGTTCTGCTCTGTTGATGGTTCAACGGATGGTTGGGTTAACCGAAGCACAAAAGTACCTGGTTCCATAGGTAGCTTGAGGGCAGTGCGCTTCGACTGGTAGTCGGCGATGTCATTCTCCACTCAAGGGACATGCTCTGCCTGTATACCATGAAAGTGCTCCTCCTGTTTCCTCACTTCATCTAAGTAAGCCTCCGTCAACGGGCTTTTGTAATCCTTGTTGAGCTGCCTGACGACAAGCTGCGAATCACCCCTGACGATGAGCTTCTTGACCCCGAGGTCTGCTACGATCCTGAGACCGACAAGCAATCCCTCGTACTCGGCAGTGTTGTTCGTCGACATTTCCCTGGGAAAGTGCATCTAGATCACGTACTTGAGGTGCTCTCCGGTGGGTGCGACGAGCAGCACACCAGCGCCGGCGCCTTATAGCGAAAAATCCCCATCAAAGTACATAATCCATTTCCAACTTGTTTCCTTGTCGGGGAGATTGGTTTCCTGGATCTCCTCGTCGGGCGTCGAGGTCCATTCAGCAATGAACTCTGCCAGGACTCTGCTCTAAATTGTTGAGGTGCTTTCGAACTTCAAACCAAAACTTGACAGCTCTAAGGCCCATTCCACAATCCTCCCCGTTGCATCAGGGTTATGCAGTATCTGTTGCAACGGGAGGCGGGTGACAACAGTGATCTCGTGTGCTTGGAAGTAATGACGCAGCTTCCTCGAGGCCATAAGGAGGCTGAAGAGCAATTTCTGCACACCGGAGTACCTCGATCTATCCCCCTGCAGGAAGGAGTTGACGAAGTAAACTGGGTGCTGCATCATCGTCTTCTTATGCACCACTTCACTTTGTTGCGCGGGCCCTATCATACTGGCGTCAAACCTTGCCGGGGCCCCAGCCTTGCTAGGACCAGGCCCTGCCGGGGAGGGTTCTGGTTTGCCATCCGTCAACTTTGTCGTTGCTGCTGCCTCTTTGTCGACCCCCCTCTATGCCACCAGTGATGTGCTAACAACTTGATTCGTTGCTGCTAGATACAGCAACAGCGGTTCTTGTGTTTTGGGCGCAACCAGCAATGGGGTGGAGGAGAGGTATTTCTTCAAATCTTGTAGCGCCGCCTCGGCCTCCGGGGTCCACTTCATTGGGCCCACCTTCTTCAAGATTTCGAAAAAGCGAAGGGCACGCTCAGCGGACTTGGAGATGAATCTGCTCATCGCGGCGACACAACCAGTGAGCCGGCGCACATCCTTGATCCGCTTAGGTGCCTCAATCTGCTCAATGGCCTTGATCTTGTCTGGGTTTGCCTCAATCCCACGCTACGACCCAAAGAACCTGAGAAGCTTGTGGGACAGAACGCCCAAGACACACTTCTCAGGGTTCAACTTAAGGATGATCTTGTGCAAATTTTCAAACGCCTCTTCCAAAAATCTTGCACAAGTGTCGCCTTCTCCTTGGTTTTGACCACTATGTCATCCATGTAAGCCTCCATATTTCTATGTTGCTCGGGCTCAAAACCAATTTGTACTGCTCTTGCAAAGGTTGATTCAGCACTCTTCAACCCGAAAGGCATCCGTAAAAAGCAATACGTACCACATGGGGTGATGACTGTTGTCTTCTCCTCATCTTCTCTTGTTATGAAGATCTGGTGGTAGCCTGAGTAGGCATCAAGGAATGATAGCAGGTCACACCCGGCTATGGAGTCAACAATCTGGTCGATGCGCCGTAACGGGAAAGGATCTTTTGGATAAGCTTTATTGATATCTGTGTAATCAATACACAACCTCCACTCCCCGTTTGCCTTGCGCACCACTACCGGATTGGCCAACCACGTCGGATGGAGCACCCCTCTTACCAAGCCTGCCGCCTCTACCTTGATGATCTCTTTTGTGATGAACTCCTGCCTCTCTAGAGCTTTCTTCCTGACCTTTTGCTTGACGGGCCGCGCATGAGGACAGACAACAAGATGGTGCAAAATCACTTCCCTGGGAACGTCGGGGATGTCGAATGCTTGCCATGCAAACACATCAACATTCGCCCAAAGGAAAGTGACAAGCTCGCTTTCCTATTTGCCATAAAGGGTGGAGCTTATGGTGAAAGCTCCTCCCGTTCCGTCCTCCTTGACGGACACCTTATTGGTATCTGGTGGCACAGCTCTGGACTTCTTGCTCTTGTCGGTGGAGCTCTCTGGCACGACCTCAACGAGAGCGCAACACCCAGAAGAGGTGTGCTTGCCGGAGTGGGTGCGAGAGGTCTCGCCGGTCTTCTTCCCTCCCGGGGCTTCATCAGCAGGAGCAAGTGCCTTGGCTTCAGCTGCTGCAACTGCTTCCCGGTAGAGTTGGTCAGCACAAATCAGCACATCTTTCTTGTCGGAGGGGACAGTGATGATGTTCATCGACCCGGGCATCTTCAGCATGTTGTAGGTGTAATGGGATGCCGCCATGAACTTGGCCAGTGCCGGGTGGCCGAGGATCCCGTTGTAGGGTAAGGGGATCTCGGCCACGTCGAAGACAATCCTCTCCGTCCTGTAGTTCAACTCGCCTCCAAATGTCACGGGCAGCATGACCTTTCCCTTCGGCTGGCTCCTCCTCGGGTTGACCCGTTGAAACGTGCCCGTCTCCTCGAGGTCTCCATCAGGGATCTGCAACCTCTTGATCACAACAGGCGAGATCAAGTTCAGACCGGCCCCGCCGTCAACAAGCATCTTTGTCACCTTGAGGTTGTAGATCGTTGGTGAAACCAACAACGGCAGGCACCCGACCGCAGTAGTGCGATCAGGGTGGTCCTCGGTGTCGAAGATGATAGGTATGCTAGACCACTTCAGTGGCCTCCGTGCGTCGAGTGATGGCTCCACTGCTGTGATCTCACGCGTGCACTACTTGAGATGGCAGTGAGATGTGTGCAACGAGGCGCCACTGCCAATGCACATGGCCTCTGTAGCTTTCTGAAACTCATGGTCGCCGGACTCTTCGTCCTCGTCATGATCATCATCTTCCTACTTCTTGTCGCGGCCCCGGGCGAGCCTCTCTTGCTGTTATCCTTACCGCGGCGGCCTCATTGGCCGCCACGCTTCTTGCCGGATCCTTCGGCGCCGTCTTGGCCCTTCTCCTTGTCCCGCCTTTCATATTCATCTTTCTGCTTCTTAGCAAGCAGCTCAACTTGTCGACAGTTCTGGAGGTCGTGGCCTTTGGTGCGGTGGATCTTGCAATACAGCTTGTCGGAAGCCGCCAAGGCCCGGCAAGCAGCACACCCGGCAACCTCCTTGCCGGGGTCGCTCGCCTTGGCCTTCTTGGCGGTGCCGGTGTTGTCGGACCCCTCGACAGCAAGTACAGTCTTGCCCTTGCAATTCCTGTTACGGCGCCGGCCCTTCTTCGTCGGGGCAGCGGCATCGTCGTCCGTGGAGTCGGTTTCCACGCCGGCGCCCTCACCGGGGTACTTCCTCCCCTCTTCAACCCGAGCGCACCGATCGGCCAGGACATAAAGCTCGGCCACATCCTTGACCTTGTTCATCGCCAGCTCCTCACGCATCTTGTTGTTGCGTACATTCTAGTGGAATGTACTAATCACGGCGGCGAGATGAACGTCCGGGATGTTGTACTGCACTCGGCTGAACCTTTGGATGTACTTGTGCAGGTTTTATCCTTCCTTCTGGGGGATGATGTGCAAATCGCTCGACTGGCCATGAGTTTGATGGCCTCTAGTAAAGGCACCAACAAACTCATGACACAGATCTGACCAAGAAGAAATGGAATCCACCGACAAGTGCATTAACCATGACATAACATTGGGCTTGAGTGCCAATGGGAAGTAATTGGATAGCACCTTATGATTGCGGGCCCCAGTAGCTTGCATCGTGATGGTGTAGATGTTGAGGTGACGGGTGAGTCTTGTCGTTGTACTTCTCGCCAACGTCGGGCTTGAACGTGCGGTGGGAGGGACACTGGAACTGCCGCAGCTCACGGGTGAAGGCCGGACAGCCCACCTCGTAGGGTAGGCTACCGTAGCCTCCCAGTGCTGGGTGGTCCAGAGCGGGCCCTGCCCACCTGTCTGACTGGTGGCGAGCATCATCCCAGCGTTCGACGGTGATTCGAACGTCTTCAAGTGCTCACTCCCGAAGAACTTGATGCTGGTTCACGGTGGGTCCACGGATCGAATGACGCTATCGAGATATCATCACGAGCGTCATCGCGATGGATCGACACCCACAGTGGCTGGCGCGGAGGAGGAGAATGCACCATGGCTGCATCATCCCCGGCCCGTCCACCGCTGGCATGCGGTGGCTCGATGGAGCGACGGCCTACGGGCCCTGCCGGTCGCAGCTCATCTTTGTTCGTGATGCCAACGAGGCTCCGGACAGTGTCTCTCCATTCGTCGAGCCTCTCCGCAGCATGAGGAAAGTCGAGGAGCAGCTGCGCGCGGGCCAGAGCTTTTGCTGGTGTGGGTGGCGGCGAAAGCTGCGTGTACTGTGACCAGCTTCGACTTCTAACTATGTTAGAAGGAGCTCTATCACGGCCCTGCGGCTATCCGCCATTTCCACCAGCACCTCCGCGTGCATGTTGGCCTTCCTCGTCCCGTGAAGTATGCGCGGGACTCTTCCCAAGGCAGCGTCCAGGGTCACCGGCGGGGCGGCGCTGCTCATCACGCACAACATGGGAAGAGCGCGCCGTGGGCGCCGGCGTTGGTGTCTTGGAGGCCGCCGCGCCACTGTCGGGCGGCAT
>NC_041383.1:365932564-366012397 GCF_002162155.2 Triticum dicoccoides
GAGGGCAACTCCGTCTCTGGAGTTTGCGGCGTGTGGCTCGTCGCCTGGCATACGAACGACGCCGCTCACCAGGCCCGAACTGCCAGGGTGATGTGGATGTTCGCGGGCCACGCCACGGGTTCTTTGCACGAGTGGCCTGCTACTGGTCCGCACCTATACAAGCAGTCCGGTCTCGGATGAACCGATCGCCGTGGTCGTCTTCCTCTTGGGAGCCATGGCGACGAAGAGCCGTTCTACTAGCTGCTAAACCAGATTCTCACAACTGTGTGTCCCCCTACCTAGCACTCCAAAGATGTCAGTGGAAAACGACACCTATGGGATCACAAGAATCCCTACCACGGTTGCGGGGCACTGGGTCGTGAGGAGAGCGGGATCAGCAGTAACCACAAACACTCAGGTCATTTACCCAGGTTCGGGCCACAAGGATGCATAATACCCTAGTCCTGCTTTAGTGTGTATATCTGTGTTCTTGGAGTTCTTGAGCTAGCTACAACAAGCGTAACTTGTCCAAGGGTCCGAATCCTTCTCCTGGATGCCTTGGGCCTCCTTTTATAGTCAAGGGGATCGCCACAGTGGCACACAGCAGGTGGCATCGGTGCACTGTGGCTAAGCATATCGCTTAGCCATTACGGGACAAGACGACTTTAATGGGCCTCTGATGTGTCCCCTTGCTTTACTGCTGCCTTTCCCTACTTCGACACGCGCCCAGGCCAGCGAGGCGGTCAGCGCTATGTAGGCTGGCAGACTGCTAAGGTGGCGCGGTGGTAGGGCCTTCACGATGATATTCATGCCACCACGTAGGCATGCGCTGAGTTGGCCTGGAAACGTCACGTCGACACGCAGGTGCCTGCCTAGCCGGTGGGCTGGCAACTGCATGGGAGCGGTGGTAAAAACTTAGCGGGTGCGGGCCTGGCTATGGCCCCGCAGATGTCCTTGGCAAGGGCCTTGCCGTTGCCCCAGCAAGGGTCTTGCCGTGGTGTTGCGGTCATCCCCGACAAGGATCTTGCCTGGGGTCTTGTGGGTTTCCTCGGCATGGATCTCACCGAGGTTCGTTGTCTTCTAATCCCCTTCTGATTTGGAGTTGATGAGGACATCAATACAATTGTTACACCCACAGCCCCTGCTGCTATACATACTGGACCAATTACTAGAGCTCCTGCACGCCAACTAAATTACCAGGTACTTTCGTTTCTTGGTAATGATTCTAATGTTCATGAGAATATAATGCTGCCTAAATTGGATACATTTGTTTTGCTTACAAATGAAGGGCCTAGCTTGGAGAAGGATGAACATTGGAGCAAGAACAAGCATGGAGATGATGGCATGCGCAAGGGGAACAAGAACGGAGTTACAAGTGATGATTTCAGGACTTTGAAGCCACCATAATGGGTGCATGAAGCCTTGGACGAAATATACAAGATGCCACTTCATAAATTTCGTCCCGGGGCTATTTTAGGTGCTGCGTCACCTTATTATTGGGCCAGGCCCATGTAATTTCGAAATACATAAGTATAGGCTATTTTTAGAGTCCGTATGTGTGGGGAAACAAGAGATAGGGTTGATTTCGGACCCCTCCACCAAGGGCCACGAAATTCCCCCCTCTTCCTCCATATATACAGCCCTTAGGGCATCATTTAGACTTTGGGTTTTGTTTAGATTAAAAGTTCGCCATAGCTGCAACTTCGCGCACTTCGTTTGTGATCAACGACCAGACAAAGGCGTCACAGAACCCCACCTTGATCAATAAAGCTTTCATCTTATATTCGCAATATCCAGATTGCAATCTTAGTTTCTTGCTTGTTCTTCATTTGCTCGCAGGAAACAGACCCTCGTGGTCAGGTTGATCGTGCTCCGGCGTGGTCAATAACCTCTCGGAGTTGGTTTAGCGACTGCTAAGGCGCGACGTCCTCGCACGTTCGTAGTCAGATCGTCAAAGTCGACTTCCACCAAAGCGATATCCATCATCTCATCGAAAGACGGGACACCTCCGCCTCTATCAAGTGGTATCAGATTTCCAGGTTGCTCGGTGAGATTTTACAGTTTTTCGTAGTTTAGATTGAGTCTGTTCTTCATACCTATAGTCCACGAAAAAGCCACAAAAAAAATTAGGGTTAGTTCATCATATCCGAACCAATCTGATCCTTGCATAATCTTTTTAGGGTTTTGCTTTGTTGAATTTGCGGTTGCATCGTCGTGTCTAGTTGCTGGTCTTAGAGTCTAGTCTTTTAGAGTTTCGAGTTCTGGTCATAAGTTGTCACGCCGCCGCCGCACCATCATCATCGCCCCTGCCATCTACCACCACCGCACCGAATCCGTATCCATATACCACCACCAATCCGTGTCCATATACCACCACCGATCCATATCCATATACTACCACCGCTACCACCACCGCTGCCATATACCACCACCATATATCCACCACCAATCTGAGTTCTTTGCTTATTAGGTTTGTTTTCGGGATCCATCTAGATTCCGATTCGTGTTTCCTTGCCGGAGTAGGTTCCGGAGTCGGGTAGCCACGCTCCGTTTAGGCCCAAAATTTTTCGAAAACGCATTTTTCGAAAAAATTTCTGGCTATCCTATTTTTAGGTGTTTCTGAGTGTTTTGAGACAGGTGCCATTATAGGAAGTTTTTTTTGACCCGTTTCCAGTTTTTGGGTCCGGGCAGTCGAAAAAAAAAATTTTGGTCGAAAAAATTTCGTGCCTATCCTGTCAGTTTGAGCTAGGAAGAGTTTTGAGACACTCGCCATTATAGTGATTTTTCGCAAAAAAAAAAGAGCGCAAAAAAAAAGAGCGCAAAAAAAAAGGAGCGAAAAAAAAATTCAGAGTTTGCTTTTCCCTTGTTTACGTGCCGCGCCGTGATTTTGTTAGTGTTCTAGGCTCGCGTCTCTAGCACAGTCTAGCCTAGGACCAGCACAGTACCGTCGTTGAGCGTTTATTCAACTTTGCATCTCTGAATTGATTATTGCTGACCCTTTTTGCTACCATATTATAAGCCTTCCCAGCTCCACATACATCTACGTCGTGCGTTTGACTCTCCCTGGTAATCGCTCTATCCAAGCTTTGAGAGTTTTTGACTACAACGGTTGCCGATCACCGCCTGCTGCTGGGTAAGAACTGGTAAGAATTTGAGATTTGCTTGACGGATTTGTGACACCCACCACCACCACTTGTTCGTAGTCTGTAGGATCATATTCTTGTGTGTTTCTATTGCTGCTAACAATGCCAGGATCACAAGCCGACGAGATTGACTGGGAGAATTTATCGAACAAGGAGCTTCATGATAAGTTTCAGCAAATGATGACTGAACAGGTGCAAGATGTGCTGAACAATTTTGAAGAGGCCATGGAGAAGATCACTGGCCTTGAGAAGACGTTCGAAACAAAGCTCGATAACAAGTTTAATGAATTGCTCGTGCGTCTTCCACCACCACCACCCGCTGCACCTATCGCACCTCTCCAACAACAACAACAACGACTACCTCCACGTCGCGAAGCAGACCTCCGCCGAGCAAGCCGTGTTCCTCTTGCGTTTGGCCAAACTGTTGGTGTTGCTGTTGATACTTCTGTGGCTCCTGCTGCTGATGCGGAGGAGGATGATTATGTGGGAGATTATGAGGATGAGGTTGATCAAAATCAACACTACGTGCAGCCACCTGTACCACCACCAGCAGGTCGACCTCAGGTATATATTCGTAATGGTAGGCCTGCACCACCACCTCATGTACGAGATGATGTCCATATTCCTAAACTGAAATTGAATATTCCACCATTCGAGGGTAGATATGTTCCTGATATATATCTTACTTGGGAGTTAGAAACTGAACAACGATTTACATGTTTACAATATCCTGAGGAGAGACGAGTTGCTGCTGCCGTTTGTGCTTTCACTAGTTTTGCATGTGTATGGTGGTCTGAACATTGTAGATTATATCCTATTCCAACTACTTGGGCTGCTTTGAAAACTGCTATGCGTACGCGTTGGGTTCCACCATATTATCAACGTGAATTGCTTCAAAACTTGCAGCATTTAAGACAAGGAAAAAATTCTGTAGAAGAATATTATCAGGAATTACAAACTGGCATGATTAGATGTGGTATTGTTGAGGAGAATGAAGCTATGCTTGCACGTTTTCTGGGTGGATTAAATAGAGAGATTCAGACCATTCTAGACTATAAGGAGTATACTAATATCACTCGTTTATTCCATCTTGCTTGTAAAGCTGAACGTGAAGTGCAGGATCGACAAGCATTGGGGCGAACTAACTTTTCTGCAGGCCGACCTTCATCATGGACACCACGTGCATCTTCTTCTTCAACTGCACTAGCACCTCCATCCGGTGCCACCTCCAGCCGTGATACAAGAAAACAGGCACAACCACCATTATCTGCCAAGAGCGCACCTGCGGGGCCTGCACAACGTTCTTCTTCTTCCATGGCATCAACAGGGAACACAAGTGATATTATTTGTCGTCGTTGTAAGGGAGGAGGTCATTATGCGAGAGAATGCAAATCTCCGCGTGTGATGATTGCTACCGCGGATGGTGGATATGAGTCCGCTAGTGACTATGATGAGGAGACTTTGGCTCTTATTACACGTGAAGAACATGGTGGAGATGATTCTGATCATGAGACGCAATACATGGCTCCTGAAGACGCTGACAGGTATGAATGTTTAGTTGCTCAACGTGTTTTGAGTGTGCAGGTCACACAAGCTGAGCAAAATCAGAGGCACAATTTGTTCCATACCAAGGGAGTTGTGAAGGAACGTTCTGTGCGCGTCATCATAGACGGAGGGAGCTGCAACAACTTGGCTAGCATGGAGATGGTGGAGAAGCTTTCTCTCACCACAAGACCACATCCAGATCCTTACTACATCCAATGGTTCAACAACAGCGGCAAGGTTAAGGTAACACGTACTGTTCGTGTGCATTTTAGTATCTCTACATATGCTGATTATGTTGATTGTGATGTGGTACCTATGCAAGCATGTTCCTTATTACTTGCTAGACCATGGCAATTTGATAAAAATTCTGTACACCATGGTAGAAACAATCACTATACTCTTGTTCATAAGGATAAAAATATTACTTTGCTTCCTATGACTCCTGATTCCATTTTGAAAGATGATATTAATAGAGCTAATAAAGCACAACAGGAGAAGAATAAGAGTGAAAATCAGATTGTGGCAAAAGAATTTGAGCAACAAATGAAGCCTAATAATAAACCATCTAGTGTTGCTTCTGAAATTAAATTGAAAAGTGCATGTTTATTTGCCACCAAATCTGATATTGATGAGCTAGATTTCAGCAAATCTGTTTGCTATGCTTTTGTGTGCAAAGAGGCATTATTTTCATTCGAGGATGTGCCTTCCTCTTTGCCTCCTGCTATCACTAACATTTTGCAGGAGTTCGCTGACGTTTTTCCACAAGACGTGCCACCGGGATTACCGCCTATTCGAGGGATTGAGCATCAGATCGACTTAATTCCCGGTGCTTCACTGCCAAACCGTGCACCATACCGTACCAATCCAGAGGAGACGAAGGAGATTATGCGTCAAGTACAAGAGCTTCTCGACAAAGGTTATATACGCGAATCCCTTAGTCCTTGTGCTGTTCCTATTATTCTAGTGCCGAAAAAGGATGGTACATCACGTATGTGTGTTGATTGTAGAGGCATTAATAATATTACTATTCGTTATCGTCATCCTATTCCTAGGCTAGATGATATGCTTGATGAATTGAGTGGCTCTACAATATTCTCCAAAGTTGATTTGCGTAGTGGCTACCATCAAATTCGTATGAAATTGGGAGATGAATGGAAAACAGCATTTAAAACTAAGTTTGGATTATATGAGTGGTTAGTCATGCCTTTTGGGTTAACTAATGCACCTAGTACTTTCATGAGATTAATGAACGAAGTTTTACGTGCTTTCATTGGACGATTTGTGGTAGTTTACTATGATGACATATTGATTTATAGCAGATCTTTGGAGGAACATTTGGAACATTTACGTGTTGTTTTTATTGCTCTACGTGATGCACGTTTGTTTGGTAACCTTGGGAAGTGCACCTTTTGCACCGACCGAGTATCTTTTCTTGGCTATGTTGTTACTCCACAAGGAATTGAAGTTGATAAAGCCAAGATTGAAGCTATTGAGAGTTGGCCGCAGCCCAAAACGGTCACACAAGTCAGGAGTTTTCTTGGCCTCGCTGGATTCTATAGGCGTTTCGTGAGAGATTTCAGCACCATTGCTGCACCTCTCAATGAGCTTACAAAGAAAGATGTGCCTTTTCTTTGGGGTACCGCACAGGAAGAAGCCTTCACGGTATTGAAAGATAAGTTGACACATGCTCCTTTACTCCAACTTCCTGATTTTAATAAGACTTTTGAGCTTGAATGTGATGCTAGTGGAATTGGATTAGGAGGTGTGTTATTACAAGATGGCAAACCTGTTGCATACTTTTCTGAAAAATTGAGTGGGCCTAGTCTGAATTATTCTACTTATGATAAAGAATTATATGCTCTTGTTCGGACTTTAGAAACATGGCAACATTATTTATGGCCCAAAGAATTTGTTATACATTCTGATCATGAATCATTGAAACATATTAAAAGTCAAGCTAAACTGAATCGTAGACATTCTAAATGGGTTGAATTCATTGAGACTTTCCCTTATGTCATTAAACACAAGAAGGGAAAAGAAAATGTTATTGCTGATGCTTTGTCTCGTCGCTATACTATGCTTTCACAACTTGACTTCAAAATATTTGGTTTGGAGACCATCAAAGATCAATATGTGCATGATGCTGATTTTAAAGATGTAATGCAGAATTGTAAAGAAGGAAGAATGTGGAACAAGTTTGTCGTTAACGATGGATTTGTGTTTCGTGCTAACAAGCTATGCATTCCAGCTAGCTCCGTTCGTCTTTTGTTGTTGCAGGAGGCGCATGGAGGAGGATTAATGGGACATTTTGGCGTGAAGAAGACGGAGGACGTACTTGCTACACATTTCTTTTGGCCAAAGATGAGACGGGATGTTGAGCGTTTTATTGCTCGATGCACTACATGTCAAAAAGCTAAGTCACGACTCAATCCTCATGGTTTATATATGCCTTTGCCTGTACCTAGTGTTCCTTGGGAGGATATATCTATGGATTTTGTTTTAGGTTTACCTCGAACAAATAAGGGGAGGGATAGCATATTTGTTGTCGTGGATAGATTCTCGAAAATGGCACACTTTATACCATGTCATAAAAGCGATGATGCTGTTAATGTTGCTGATTTGTTCTTTCGTGAAATTATTCGCTTGCATGGTGTGCCAAATACTATTGTTTCAGATCGTGATACTAAATTTCTTAGCCACTTTTGGAGATGTTTATGGGCTAAGTTGGGGACTAAACTGCTTTTTAGTACTACTTGTCACCCCCAAACTGATGGACAAACTGAAGTAGTCAATAGAACGTTGTCTACTATGCTTAGGGCTGTTTTGAAGAATAATAAGAAAATGTGGGAGGAATGCTTGCCTCATATTGAATTTGCTTATAATCGTTCATTGCATTCTACTACTAAGATGTGCCCTTTTGAAGTTGTGTATGGTTTCCTACCTCGTGCACCTATTGATTTGTTGCCTCTTCCATCTTCGGAGAAGGTTAATTTTGATGCTAAACAACGTGCTGAATTGTTTTTAAAAATGCATGAGTTAACTAAGGAAAACATTGAGCGTATGAATGCTAAATATAAACTTGCTGGAGATAAGGGTAGAAAACATGTTGTGTTTGCACCTGGAGATCTTGTTTGGTTACATTTGCGTAAGGATAGATTTCCTGATTTGCGCAAATCAAAGCTAATGCCACGTGCTGATGGTCCCTTTAAGGTGTTAGAGAAAATAAATGATAATGCATATAAACTTGAGCTGCCTGCAGATTTTGGGGTTAGTCCCACTTTTAACATTGCAGATTTGAAGCCTTATTTGGGTGAGGAAGATGAACTTCCGTCGAGGACGACTTCATTTCAAGAAGGGGAGGATGATGAGGACATCAATACAATTGTTACACCCACAGCCCCTGCTGCTATACATACTGGACCAATTACTAGAGCTCGTGCACGCCAACTAAATTACCAGGTACTTTCGTTTCTTGGTAATGATTCTAATGTTCATGAGAATATGATGCTTCCTAAATTGGATACATTTGTTTTGCTTACAAATGAAGGGTCTAGCTTGGAGAAGGATGAACATTGGAGCAAGAACAAGCATGGAGATGATGGCATGCGCAAGGGGAACAAGAACGGAGTTACAAGTGATGATTTCAGGACTTTGAAGCCACCATAATGGGTGCATGAAGCCTTGGACGAAATATACAAGATGCCACTTCATAAATTTCGTCCCGAGGCTATTTTAGGTGCTGCGTCACCTTATTATTGGGCCAGGCCCATGTAATTTCGAAATACATAAGTATAGGCTATTTTTAGAGTCCGTATGTGTGGGGAAACAAGAGATAGGGTTGATTTCGGACCCCTCCACCAAGGGCCACGAAATTCCCCCCTCTTCCTCCATATATACAGCCCTTAGGGCATCGTTTAGACTTTGGGTTTTGTTTAGATTAAAAGTTCGCCATAGCTGCAACTTCGCGCACTTCATTTGTGTTCAACGACCAGACAAAGGCGTCACAGAACCCCACCTTGATCAATAAAGCTTTCATCTTATATTCGCAATATCCAGATTGCAATCTTAGTTTCTTGCTTGTTCTTCGTTTGCTCGCAGGAAACAGACCCTCGTGGTCAGGTTGATCGTGCTCCGGCGTGGTCAATAACCTCTCGGAGTTGGTTTAGCGATTGCTAAGGCGCGACGTCCTTGCACGTTCGTAGTCGGATCGTCAAAGTCGACTTCCACCAAAGCGATATCCATCATCTCATCGAAAGACGGGACACCTCCGCCTCTATCAGGAGTGATTCTTGCCTTCACAAAGATCTGCATGCCATCATGGTGGAACCTCCCGAGCCTTGGACCCAACATGGTTGGTGGTGTTGGAAAAACTGGGGCTCAAGTGTGGCGCGCTCCGCTGGTTTCGGGTAAGCAGCCCCGGCAAGGTTCTTGCCGTGGCTGCGGAGGCTGCCCCGGCAAGGGTCTTGCCGGGGGAGTCTACCTCGCCCTCTTGCTCTTTGTGTCCCTGCCTTGGCGTTGTTCTGACCGTCTTGTGGCTTTCATTTATGTTCTCTGCCATGCTTAAGTGTGGCCGTGGGCACGGCTCTAACTATCCGTGCACAAATAAGGGGTACAAAGGAGTGCCCCTACTTTAGCACACCGACAGTGATGATCCTTGCCGGAACTGCCAAACGACACACCAGCTCTTTCAAGAACTTAATAGCTGATTGAGGAGTCACCTTTCTCATGGGAGTCACTTCCGGCCACTTTGTCAACTTGTCGATGGCAACGAACAAGAATTCAAAGCCGCTGATTGCTTGGGGGAAAGGGTCGAGGATATCGAGCACCCAGAACGAAAATGGCCATGATAAAGGGATTGTCTGAAGAGCTCGGGCAGGTAGGTGGATATTCTTGGAATGGAATTGGCAGGCTTCAAATTTCGTGACTAGCTCGACCGCATCTTGGAGGGCAGTGGGCTAATAGAATCATTGACGGAATGCTTTCCCAACTAATGCCCTTGATCCAATGTTGGAGCCGCACATGGCTCTGTGTATCTCAGCTAGCAGTTCCTTTCCTTCTTCCCGGCAGATGCACTTCAATTTCACACCGTTGGGCATCCTTCTGTACAGAGTGTCATCGATAAACTGGTACATACTGGCCCTCCGGGCTACTCTTTCAGCATCATCTTGGTCATTGGGGAGTTCTCCAGTTTGAAGAAAGTGGACTATGTGCCTTGCCCAAGTTGGAGCATGAGGCTAGGCAACGAGGACTAGCGGCAGCTCCTCAACTGCGGGGGAACACTCCTCGTCTGCGGGGACCGTGGTCCCGGCAGGAGGGTGTGGGTCGGCAAGGTGTGAGTTTCCGGTAGGGTTCCTATCAGGAGCACAAGGCTCTACCGGGAGAGGGTTACCGGAGTCCATCTTTCTCCTCTTTCGGTCCATTGTTGGTGGAGATACGGAGGGCTGAGTAACATGGAGAACAAAAGTTCCTGGTTCCACTTTGACAGATGATGTAGGGAGGAACCCTAGGGGCCGATCTTTCACGTTCGGAGAGGATCCCTACGAGGAACACGAAGAACACGAGGAGGGGAATGAGAGAAATCATGGGGAAACACAAGAGGAAAACACTCAACCAACGAGAATATGATCACACATGCGCTAGATCATCAAAGCACAAGTAGAGATACAAGATCCAAGTCCAACAAAGGACGATACAAAGGGTTACCGGTTCTTCTCTGTGAGTAGGTCTTGATGGGGTCTTCTCTGGATGGAGGTCTTGAATCCAGGTGGATCTTCTCCGGATGGAGGTGTCGGTCCCTCACAAGGAGTAGATCCGGATGGATGAGTGAGGCTCTATCTCGCAAATGAGCTAAATCAACGCTAACCCTAGCTAGGAGGTGGGAGAGGTCTATTTATAGTCATAGTGCAAATGAGGGGCGAAGTGAAGGTGCACATGGGCATCATCCCGCAGCTGGACGCAGCCAGGGTCCGGACGTCCGTGGGCCGCCGGTCGTCCATAGGCTCGCGGGGTCCCGGACGTCCGGGGTTCTTTGGATGTCCATGGATTCGGTTATGTTGGCAGGTGCTCGGTCGTCCGGACTTCCTCAGAATTCCATAGATTTCGTTCGGTTGGGGACTGGTCGGACGTCCAGAAGGGATCGGTTGTCCGGGCCCTGGGAGGGGTCGGACATCCGGGCTGGTCCGGTCGTCCGTAGCCTGTAGCTCTGGCCTGCCTCTCTTCTCTTGGCTGTAGCGACCTCCAGGGGTCGGACGTCCGGGCTGGGCCGGTTGTCCGGGACCTGTAGCTTCCAAGGCAGCTCTTCTTCTTGTCCTTCATGCTTGGTGTCCTTGCCGTCTTGCCCATTGTATGTAGCTGTTCTATGGCTCTCCTCCAAGCACCTGATCACACACAGAGTTTCCGTATGAGGTAGTAGCCATGTCTCGAGAGTAGGCAGAGGGTGTTCGGAGAGGAGCAAGTTCACCTTATCTTTGATAGCCTTTGTTTGAGCTCTTGTCATGGGTCCAAGTGGTGCTGAGGGAGATGTAGGTACGTCCATGGGGATGAGCGAGGGATGCTCCGCATCATCTCCCCCCCCCCCCCGGGAAAGATCCAACCTCGGATCGAAAGTTTCATCACCTTGGTATGGCGAGAGGTTCTTGACGTTGAAGATGTCGCTCACATTGTACTTGTCTCATGGGAGGTCGATCTTGTAGGCGTTGTTGTTGTAGTGTGCTAGTACCTTGAAGGGTCCATCGGCTCGAGGTAGAAGTTTGGACTTGCGTTCATTGGGGAAGCGGTCCTTGCAATGGTGTAGCCACATGATATCGCCAATGTTGAAGATCATGGTTTTCTTGTTGACGTTGAGCTTGAATGCTAGTCGTTGTACTTGGCGCTCGGTGGTGTCCCTTGTATCTTCATGCATCTTCTTGATGTAGCTTGCTCGTGCACTCGCATCCATGTTGGTGCGCTCTTGTAGGGTAGAGGTAGAATGTCCAATGGGGACAACGGGTTGAAGCCGTAGACGACCTTGAAGGGGGACTTGCCGGTAGTCGAATGTCTTGCACGGTTGTAGGCATACTCGATGATGGTTAGACACTCCTCCCACTCCTTGATGTTCCTCTTGATCAACACACGAAGTAGAGTGGAGAGCGTTCGGTTCATCACCTCCGTTTGGCCGTCCGTTTGAGGAGGGTATGTAGATGAGAACTAGAGCTTTATTACGAGCTTGGCGCATAGCGTCTTCCAAAAGTAACTCAAGAACTTGACGTCGCGGTTGGAGACGATTGTCTTTGGTACCCCATGTAGTCACAAGATTTCCCTACAAAAGAGATTGGGAACATGTGAAGCATCGTCTATCTTGTTGCAAGGAATGAAATGTGCCATCTTAGAAAATCGGTCCACAACAACAAACACGGAATCTTTGCCACTTTGAGTTCTAGGAAAACCAAGTACAAAATCCATGCTAATGTCTTCCCAAGGTTGATACAGAATAGGAAGAGGCATGTAAAGACCATGGGATTGAGCTTTAGATTTAGTTTTGCAACATGTAGAGCGTCGGTTGGTGAAGCGTGAGACGTTGCGGAACATCTTGGGCCAAAAGTAGTTCTTGGAGAGCGTGGCGAATGTCTTGTCGCGTCCAAAGTGTCCCATGAGTCCGCCTCCATGAGCCTCTTGCAAAAGGACCAAACGAAGAGAAGACTCGGGAATGCAAAGTTTGTTAGCTCTCATAAAGATAATCATCCTTGATGTAATATCGTTCCCAAGATGTATCCGTCAAACACTTAGCATAAGGATTTGCAAAGGATGGATCATTAGCATACAAGTCTTTGATGTGCTCAAAGCCAATAACAATCAACTCAAGTTTAGTGACAAGCGAGCATATGCGTGAGAGTGCATCCGCAACTACATTTTCCTTACCCTTAATGTACTTGATGACATAGGGGAAAGATTCAATAAATTCACTCCATTTGGCATGACGCTTGTTCAACTTAGTTTGGCCTTTCAAGTACTTAAGTGTTTCATGATCGGTATAGATGACAAACTCATGAGGTCTAAGATAATGTTCCCAAACATGTAGCACACGCACTAAAGCATACGATTCTTTGTCATAGATGGGATAGTTAAGTTGAGACTGGAGAGTTTTTCACTAAAATATGCAATGACTCGTTTTTCTTGCATCAAAACTCCGCCAATTCCGGTACCACTTGCATCACATTGAACCTCAAAAGTTTTGTCAAAGTTGGGCAAAGCAAGAATCGGAGCATGAGTAAGCAAAGACTTGAGCTCATCAAAAGTGGTGGATTGTAAAGATCCCCAAACAAAAGGAGCATTCTTCTTACTCAAGGCATGCAAAGGAGCGGCAATAGTACTAAAATCTTTCACAAAGCAACGATAAAAACCCGCAAGGCCAAGAAAGCTACGCACTTGTTGCAAATTGGTGGGTTGGGGCCAAGTTTTAATTGCTTCAATTTTAGATTCATCAACATGGACACCCTTGGAAGAAACGACGAAACCCAAGAAAACAAGTTTGTCAAAACTAAATGTGCACTTTTTCATGTTGGCATAAAGACGTTCCTTGCGAAGAGTTTGCAAAACAGCTCTAACATGCTTTAGATGTTCTTTCATGGATTTTCCAAACACAAGAATGTCATCAAAGTAAACCAAAACAAACACTCCAATATATGGTCGAAGCACAAAATGCATAAGACGCATGAAAGTTCCGGGAGCTTCCGATAAACCCATAGGCATAACCAACCACTCGTACAATCCAAATTTGGTTTTGAAAGCGGTTTCCCATTCATCACCTTCTTGTATGCGGATTTGATAATAGCCACTTTTAAGATCATTTTTTGACAAAAATGGTGGCACCGCTAAGTTCATCAAGCATATCTTCTAAGTGAGGAATGGGATGCCTATAGCGCATGGTTAGCATTAATACCAAAACTACCGTCTTGCTTGGGCACACGTATAACGGGAAAGGCACAAGGGCTTAAGCTTTCACATACATGACCGTTGTCGATTAGTTCTTATACTTGCCGTTGGATCTCCTTAGTTTCTTCGGGGTTAACGCGGTATGGAGCTTTGTTTGGTAGGGGTGCTCCGGGGATGAGGTCGATTCGATGCTCAATGCCTCGTAGAGGAGGTAGACCCGGAGGTAGCTCATCGGGGAAAACATCTTGGCATTCCTGCAAAAGAGAAGATAACACTAAAGGTAGATCATGAGAGGTGTTAGTTTTTGGTTCCCCATCCTTGCACACAAGGACAAAGTGCATAACACTCGATGGGTTCTCACACACTTCTCTCATCTCACTTTTGGTGGCAAATAGGACTAAGTTTTTCTTGTCACTCATTGTGGAGGCACTCGGTTTTGTCTTGTGGCTCTCACTTTATTTTGGGTGGATCACTTTCTCACTTTTCTCTCCATGATGGGTGGCTTGCTTGTCGGCTATCACTTGACTAGAAGACATAGGTCATAGCACATACTCCTTCCCGTTCATCTTGAAGCTATAGTGATTGGTACGCCCGTTGTGGATGTCGTCACGGTCGAATTGCCATGGTCAACCAAGAAGGATGTGGATAACAGACATTAGGACGACATCACACTCCAAAGTGTCCTCATATGCGCCAATCTTGAAGGAGACTTGGACCATATGCTCAACTCATATACTGCCGGAATCGCTTAGCCATTGGACTTTGTAGGGGTGCGGGTGCTTCATCTTGACCAATTGTAGCTTGGAGCATAGCTCTTCACTTGCCAAGTTGTGACAACTACCTCCATCGATGATGGCCTTGACGGACCTTCCATTGATGCCGACCTTTGTGTGGAAGATGTGGCATCGTTGGTCTTCTTCTTATTGATGTTGAAGAGTCAAGACTTTGGAGACAACGAGAGCGGGGCTCAAATCCTCATCACAAAAGACTTGATCATCTTCATCCTCATTCATGCGCCGGAGCATGCCTACTTGCTCAAGGGCTTCCATCTCCTCTTCACTCATGGAGTCATAGGTTCCATCATCGTTGAGGATCATGGTGTGCTTGTTTGTGCATTGGTAGGACTTGTGGCCTCGGACGCCGCAAGTGAAACACTTGAAGGAGCTTGTCTTTACGGTCTCATCGGTTGTAGTAGATGATGAAGCTCGCGGCTTGAAGTTGCTTGTAGTAGGCGGAGGACGACTTGAGCTTGTCGAAGCTTTCTTGTAACTTGACTTGTCGTCGTTGCTTGTAGGTGGCTTGGTTGAGGTAGAAGTTGGAGGATTCGTTGAAGCTTGGGTGTTGGAGAAGCCGTAGGTCTTGGATGAGTACTTGGCATACTTGAAGTAATCTTCCACTTGATGTTCCGCCTTGGTAGCTTGATGCACGAGCTCAATGAGGTTGGAGTAGGGTTGGAAGTCGGCAATCTTCTTGATGGGATGATTGAGGCCATTCAAGAAGCGTGTCATAGTTTGCTCATCATCTTCCGTGACATTGGCTCGTATCATGGCTATCTCCATTTCCTTGTAGTATTCTTCAACACTCTTTGTTCCTTGCTTGAGGAGTTGGAGCTTCTTGAAGAGCTCGCAGTTGTAATAGGTGGGCACAAAACGTGCTCGCATGACATCTTTCATTTGAGCCCAAGTGGTGATGGGTGGTTCACCTCTTGCTTCTCGACGCTCAAGGACCTGTTCCCACCATATGAGCACATAATCTTGGAAAAGTGATGCCATAGCGATCTTCTTCTCTTCATCATAGTTGTGCAAACAAAAGATTTTGTCGACCTTCAATGCCCATGAGAGATATTCTTCCGGATCATTGCTTCCATTGAACTTGGGCCCCGACGAGGCGCACTCTAGCCGCACCTGGAGCCCGCGCGACCCCGCCCTGACGACCGCCGACGGCTTAGGCAACAAGCCAGCCTTAGAAAACCGGCGCAGACTCGATGTCGTGGATTTGTCACGGCAGATGTCCTTAGTGTCAGGACTTAGTCGCGAGGCCAACGCATCTATGTGGTAGCTTGAGAGGGGTTGAGCGGAATCGAGAGACGCAACACAAGACAGGGATTTAGACAGCTTCGGGCCCCGGGAAACATCATCCGGTAAAAACCCTACATGCTGTTTGAGGCTAGGTCTCATTATCATCACGAGGGAGTCGCCGTAAACCGGCTCTCCTCTTTGTCTAACCCTACGATTGTTTCTTCTTGCTTGTAGCTTGTCCTTTCTAACTTGTCCCTCTTTGGGGAGCCCTGCCCCTCCTTATATATGTTGAAGGGGCGGGTTACATGTGGAGTCCTATTAGGATTAGGACTAGTCTATCTCTAACACAAACCGGATACAAGTCCGGGTCTTAACTCCTTGTAAGACAAATATTCCTTATGCCTTTCCTCTTAAACCGGACCACCGTAGTTGAACCGGCCTTCATGAGCCGCCAGTCGGGCCACCGGGTCTTGTCGCTCCTCTGACCCGCCTGCCGGATTACCAATGAACCGTAAACCGCCATGTCCAAGTGGGTTGCCAGTGAACCGCCAAACTCTAGACGGGTCATACATCCGGCGGTTTATACCGCGGGGTATATCCCCGACATTAGCCCCCAGTTTAATTTGGATTCATCCATGTTAAACTGATCTGCAACAAGAACAAATTTGTCAGGTTGTGCTCCGGTTTAAATATACTTGTAAGCTGGCACTTGATCATCCTTAAATCCTTGTCATTTCTTCCTTCCAAGTTAATAACCATCTTCATAATCAATTTGCTTTTAGAAGATATTTGTAAATAAAGAATCCATTTGAATTGGCCTTCAATGCTTTGACTTGACAAAAATATTAGTCTCTGAAATATTCAAATGATATCCAGCCGGCTTGAAGATGTAAAACTTGCCGGTTTATGATTACCACCATTGTCTGGTTATAAAAACTGATAATTCCGGGTCATGATTGTTGCCAACACCGGTTCATGATTGTTGCTAATGCCGGTTCATGATTATTGATGACGCCGGGTTACAGACACAGGGTCATAATGATTGGTGACGCCGGGTTAATCCAGTTTGCTCAAAACAGAGAATTTGAAAATAGTTCTTCGATAATAATATAATACCTGTAGCCCCCAAGTCTTGAGCAGAACAAAGTGATGGCTTAAGACTTCCTTCAATATAAATACTGCCACTTAAGAAGAAATCCATGTTGTTCATCCCAGTGACTAGTAAAAACTGAATACTCCATACTATGTAGCCCCCAAGTGCCGGCTTATCATGCTTACAGCAACCTGGGACTTGCAATTGTCTTATACTCATAAAAACTTCAACCAGTGTAGCCCCCAAGAGCCGGGTCATTATGCAATAATGAGCAGGGACTTGAATTGTTGATAGGAGCAATTGGTAGCCCCCAAGGGCTGGCTCATTATGATTTGATGAGTCGGGTCTTCAATAAGAATAATAAAAATGACTTTGCATTAGTCCCCAAGTATCATGGTGCATGCTTGCAGCGACATGAGACTTGCATATTTGATATAATCTTCAGTTGAATAATGTAGCCCCCAAGTGCCGGGTCGTGAGCCTGCAGCGACTCGGGACTATTCCTTCAATTGTAAAATAAATCATATTCATCGACAAAATAATATCCATTGCACTAAAGCGACTTTGAAAACTCAATAATACTGGTTACTAATAACCATAAAAATCCAGCCATGTTGGCTATTCAAGATAATATAATCCGGTATGAAAAATTCATCCAATATCATAATGAAAATTCAGCCAAATTTGGCTATTTGAATAATATAACCCAATCATTTATAAGCGCATGATTCCAATGGCGCAATCCAAATATATACTGGCGACGTATAGTCCAAAGCCAGGCCGGTTTAATAAACTCCGAATAATTTCCCATCATATACTGGCGACTTATCGTCTTAAAGCCAGGCCGGTTTAATAAACACCGGATAATTTATCATTCTGCTTTATTCAACCTGTTATTGCATACAATAAGTTTAAAGTGTCCTGGCGGTTTACCGCCGGACGGGTCATAATGCCCAACATATAACCCAGGTTTATAACCAAGGCTGCACTTAAGAATAATCAATGAAATATATCATACCTGTGATATTGAATCACATCATTGGTTTACCAATTTTTTGTAGTAAGAGTGATAACCCCAATCTTGAGTAATGATAACTCCTTTCATACTGTGCCGGTTGATGATAAACCGTACCGGGTTGTGATAAACACTGGTTTAACCATATATAATACTGGCGGCTTGTAGTCAAACCAGACCGGGCTGATAGTCTCCGGATTCTAACTTGATCCTGTATTGACAACTTGTAATTGAAAGTCAAGCCGGGTTGATAAACACCGGCTTACTCCATAATAGGATGGTAACAGAAAATCAAACCGGGCAGATGGCCTCCGGATTAAGATTTGACCGTGTTCCGTCAATTTGTAATTGACAGTTGAACCAGATTAAAACGTTGTCGGTTTAAAAAACGCAACAAAAATCAAATAACAGTTATGAAAAAATATGGAAGCAAAGGCAATGATAAGACCATTTGCAAAAAGAGGCTTTACTGAGCCGATCAGATGGTGTTACCATGGTCGGACACGGCCAAGCTCCCAATAAGGTGTAGCTATGGTTCAAGTCAGCCAGGTCCCCAAATGATTCGTGGCATATATGCCAGATCAAGAGGCGTGGCAATGGTTCGGGTTCGACCAAGCCCCCAAGTGATTTTGTGGCCTTAGGCCGACCAAGAGGCGTGACTGGTTCAGACTTGACCATGTCCCCAAGTGATCTGGTGGCTTTCGCCTATCAAAAGGTGTTGCATTGGTTCGGACACGACCAAGCCCCCAAGTGATGTTGTGGCACTAGGCCGATCAAGAGGCGTGGCTATGGTTCGGATACGACCAAGCCCCCAAGTGACCAATAATATGCTAAGCCAATAAGGCATGATACCCATGCTTGAACCGCGCATCATGGCAGCAGGTCCTCTTTGGCACCCTTTAACTTTTTGCAAGAGATAAATCCTTCTTGAACCGGGATTTTGAACTGGATATCGAGAGCTTCAAAGCTTTGTGGGAGACATCTTTCCCTTGAACCGGATTTTAAACCGGAATCTTCATTTTCAGCCGGAAATTTTCTGACAGCCTTTAAACTCGAACTTGCGAGAAGTTAATTCCTTTTTGAACCGGACATTTTTTTTAAACCGGATTTGAGAGCTTCAGGGCTTTGCAGGAGAACAGATTTCCCTTGAACCGGATTGTAACCCGGATATTTGAGAGCTTCAGTGAGACTAACTTCCCTTGAGCCGGATTTTAAACCAGAATCTTTTCTGATGACCCGAGACCTCTTTATTGAGTCCGGATTTTGTAACTGTCATACCCTTTCTAAGCCGGAAATTTTCTGACGGCCTTCAAATACCAGTAGCCTCCTGGACCGGGTTATCTTTTCCTCCATCGTCCTGGGGTTCTTAAATTTGCTGAAACTAGCAAGATTTGCTGAGTCATGTCATCATAGCCCCCGAGTCTCAAGGTGACTCGAGGAGTTGGCTTGAAACTCTTCATATTTGACCATGATATAAACCGACATAACTTGTATATCATTGGTGTTGATAGCACGATGTAAATCCACAGAAGGTTGAGGTGACTGCGGCGGGTTATAAATGATCCCGTATGAGCCGTGTCAGCAACTCGGCCGATGGTTCTTTCCAACTGGATGTTTGAAGTTAACCAAACCGTAGTGGCGACGACTTGTGCGCCTGCCCATTGAGCCATCCAGTGCAGACGGTGGTTGATAATAATTTGCCTCCAATTTGAAAGAAAGCCGGGCTACCCAAGTTGTGACTTGATCATACTTCAACAAACAGCCCATGCAGATAGGTGCGGCCCGGTATGTTGATGTAGACCAGGCCGTGAGAAATGGACAGAAAAGATGACCTCAGCATCATAGGTGGCTCAAACAGATGAACCGGCCGCGGTGTTGTAAACCAGCGCGGACGGGCGAGTTAACCACGCCGTTTTGATGTAGTGAACAACTGTCCTGCATCAACAATATTGCAGACCAAGGCAAAGATAAACTTCTCTTTGACAAAAAATAATATGTGCCAATAAAATATATTTTAGATGAATATCACCTAATGTGCCAGGCCGAAAATAATCTGCCATGAAATTGATGATCGCTAGGTGGAGTTGAAGTCGCTCACGGGTGAACCATCCGCGGCGTGGTAAACCGGTGCGGACGGGTGAGTCGGCCGTGATGTCTATAAGCTGGCACGGACATGCAAGTTGTCCGTGGCATTTGTAAAGCGGTGCGGACGGGCAAGTCGGCCGGCGCATTGATGTAAACCGGACCGTGATACGCGTGTCCGTGAAGCTGCGCGGCACAGCCGAACGTGCCTCCATGGTGTAACCCCCTTTTTCTTTTAACAACCGTCCTGCATAAAATTTATTAAAAGACAGAGTAATTGTTCTCAAAAGAATTGATACGTACTAAAAATACTGAGAACAGATAGCACCTGACTTATTTTCCGGATGAACGCAGGTACTGGTATTGGATAATGTTGGTCATAGTCCAAAGCAGGTGTACATTGTGATCTGATGTAATATTGCTTTGTATATGTCTCGGTATCCAGACCGGAATAGCAGATTTCGAAGTCTGTGCTATCTTTAGTATTCAAGTCTAGCACTCGATCATGTAGTCTTCTTATCTCCATCTTAAACCGGCCAGACAAATAATAGCAACAAAGCTTCACCAGTATAATGGAGTAATTGATTCATCACTTTGACTGGTCTCGTCCTTCACATGATGGAGGATGGTCCTTTGTGGGAATTGTGCGATTGTGCTTTTCAATGTAGCACTAGTAGTAAGCCTTTGGAGAAAAAACATGGCATGCAAAATACAAACGCTGCTAATCTTGATCCTTTTGCAGCCTTTTGTCATCTGGTGGACTTGAACAAACTGATAACATTTATTTACCAAACAGAGTCTCAGGCCTCGCCCGTAGACGTAGCAGACCAGTCCAGATCAATCAAATCTTGTAGGTTGAATAAATAAGAGCTTTTGACTCAATCCAACCGGCTCTACACTTCCTTTTTCTTGTGCACATTGACGAGGCTGACTGCTGACGCAGAGCTACGTGCAAAGACGACGGTGACTCGGAGTGGTCACAGTTTAATATTCTCAAGCGCGTCCAATCAGCATAAAGAACTAGAACAAGGAAAAAAGAAAAAGGTCCTGGCGATTTAGATTCTTGTACTGGCTGGTCCAGAGGATCTTCCGTGTGAACCCAGGATTTGCGGCCGCTGAGAGCTGTCCACGGTTTAGCAAAGAATGAGGTCAAGACAAGGTCCAGGTCGCGGTCGGTTTTGACTTTCATGCTTCCTTATCTCAGGCGTGGCTTGCATCTGTTGATGTTTTTTTTTGTCTGATCACATCTCCTTTGGTCTTGGTATTTGCTCCTGGCTCCTTGCAGCAAAACATCAAGATCGATTTGGCATAGATTTCTTAATTGTACAGGGAACAAACGCCTGTCGGTTTCGGCGGATCGTAGGACGGCGGCAGCGAACACACATAAGCCCGGCGATCCGATGAACCTTACCGGTTCTGCCCGAAGTTACCCCATGCCGGGTTATCCTGCGAGCCTCTTCTTCATCTAATCAACCGCGAGCTTCTCGATCCATATGAAAGATCCCTTCAAGAACTCCACACCATCGTGCGCAGGCCCCATGGTGGGCGCCAACTGTCGTGGATTTGTCACGACAGATGTCCTTAGTGTCAGGACTTAGTCGCGAGGCCAACGCATCTATGTGGTAGCTTGAGAGGGGTTGAGCGGAATCAAGAGACGCAACACAAGACAGGGATTTAGATAGCTTCGGGCCCCGGGAAACATCATCCGATAAAAACCCTACATGCTGTTTGAGGCTAGGTCTCATTATCATCACGAGGGAGTCACCGTAAACCGGCTCTCCTCTTTGTCTAACCCTACGATTGTTTCTTCTTGCTTGTAGCTTGTCCTTTCTAACTTGTCCCTCTTTGGGGAGCCCTGCCCCTCCTTATATATGTTGAAGGGGCGGGTTACATGTGGAGTCCTATTAGGATTAGGACTAGTCTATCTCTAACACAAACCGGATACAAGTCCGGGTCTTAACTCCTTGTAAGACAAATATTCCTTATGCCTTTCCTCTTAAACCGGACCACCGTAGTTGAACCGGCCTTCATGAGCCGCCAGTCGGGCCACCGGGTCTTGTCGCTCCTCTGACCCGCCTGCCAGATTACCAATGAACCGTAAACCGCCATGTCCAAGTGGGTTGCTAGTGAATCGCCAAACTCTAGCCGGGTCATACATCCGGCGGTTTATACCGCGGGGTATATCCCCGATGCTCGACCAACCCTGCCGGCGTTCGTCTCCAACCGACCCAGCTCCCCACGGCCCAGTCGCCAGCTGGCTCGGCGCACGCGCCATCGACGACGCCGACGCTCGCCACCGCCTCGACCAGCTCGCTTTCTCCCTGGGGGTGGAGGAGAGCAGCGCCGTCGGGCCGGCGTGTTTCGGTTCGCGCATCTGGGACGAGCCCTTTCCTAAAGGGTTCATGCTCCCCCGCGACACCCCCAAGTATAACAGAACCGTGAAGCCGGAGGACTGGCTCACCGACTACACCACCGCCATCAGCATCACAGGTAGCAACCACCGACTCGCCATCCGCTACGCGTCGCTCATGCTCCAAGGGTCGGCTCGCACCTGGCAGAACAGCCTGCCGGTGGGCAGCGTCAACACGTGGGTCAACTTCGAGAATGCTTTCGTCTGCAACTTCACGGGGACCTACCGGCGACCCGGCCGCCCTAGCCAGCTCGCCATGTGTGTGCAGGGGCCGGCGGAAACCGGCTGCGAGTACCTTGCATGCTGGACCGAGCTCCGGAATAGCTGCGAGGGAGTCCACGAAGTCCAAGAAATCCAGTATTTCACCAACGGGTGCCGGGATGGCACCCTCCTTAAGCACAAGCACTTACACTCCGAACCGGTTACCATGGCCGCGCTCATGGTGATGGCAGACAAGTACGCAACCGCCAACTCCGCCATGAAGATCCAGGTGGCACTAGTTGAAGCCGGCAAAGCAAAGCCGGTTCCTCCTCTGAAGCCGACCGGCAAAGGCGGCCGGCAGAAGGACAACCAGCAGAACAACAAGCGCAAGGCCGACCAGCCGGCTCAGCGCTACGACAACTAGCTCGTCGCGGCCGCCGATCAGGCACCCACGACCGACCCGGCAGCCAAGCGCCGGCAGATCGGCAAGATGGCATGGCAACCCGCCATGAGCTTCGAAGAGATGCTCGACCCCCCCTGCAAGCACCACAACAGTGCAAAGGCCGTTCACGCACACGCTTCGGTAGTGCGACATCACAAAGCGCATAATGAGGGGCGATGTCCCGCCCCCTCTGGCTCCGGCTCCGGGAGCGGGTCAGCCGCCTCCAACACCTCCATCGCCCCCATTTGGCAGCATCATGCGCGACGACGTCTACTCGGATCAGAACGCGGCCTACATCATCTTCACCAGCCTCGGCAATGAGAAGCACAGCAAGCGTCTCCTTCGGCAGGAGATGAACACCATCGTCCCGGCCAAGCCAGAATACATGCACTGGTTGGACCACCCGGTCACATGGACTCGGAAAGACCACCCATCTGTCATGCCGAACCCGGGTGGCTACGCCCTCGTCCTCAACCCCACCATCATCGCACCTCAGTGCACTTGCAAGTTCTCCCGAGTCCTCATCGATGGCAGCAGCAGCATCAACATACTCTACCACGACACCATGACCAAGCTCGGCCTTGAGGCCAAAGACCTGGAGCCGACCCGGACAATCTTCCACAGCATCGTTCCCGACCTCTCCTGCTCCTTGATTGGTCGGGTCTGGCTCGACGTACTGTTCGGCGACAACAATCACTTCCGGCGCGAGCCGATCTGGTTCGAGGTGGTGGACCTGTCCAGCGCATACCACGCACTGCAGGGCTGGCCCGCGCTCGCTGTCGGATATTGGGTTCCGGCAAAACCCTTAAGGTTCAAACTCTGGGGTGCGCACGAAGATCTTCCCCCTACCGATCCACGTCCCAACGCCTCGCTGCGAATCTATGTTACACGATGAACAACACAAGGGAGACAAGGTTTGTACTGGTTCGGGCCACCGTTGTGGTGTAATACCCTAATCCAGTGTGTGGTGTGGTGGATTGCCTCAGGGGCTGATGATGAACAGTATAGAGGAAGAACAGCCTCGCGAGCGATGTTCTTGTGGTTGGGTGCTTGGAGAGGAACTGCTCCATCTCTGTTGGCTCTAGGTGAGATCCAGATTCCTTCTACTGTGATGGCTATCTCTATATATAGAGGCCCTGGTCCTCTTCCCAAATATTTAGCGGGAAGGGAGCCAACAATGACCATTTTAAAGGGGAACATCTAGTACAAGTTATCCTAACTAAAGTTGGTCTTCGGCTGCCAAAGGCACTGGCAATGACGATATCTTGGGCTCCATGGTGACCTTCGTCTTGCCGCTCTGCTGGTCTTGGTCTTGTTGTACCGAAATGGTAACCTTTCCTTGATGCCTCGGTACTCCGTGCCTGCGCTTGCCCCCTTTGCACCAAAGAGGAAACAAGGACACTGCGCAGGCCGGTGCCCGCCTGGTCTTGATCGTCATGGCTTGCGTCACGAGCACCTCGTGAGGTACCCCTGCCTTGATCTCTCCGCCTCCTCACGAGCCTGCCTAGTGAGGCCGCTCCTGAGGAAGCCTTGCATCGTCCGCCCCGCGAGGCTTGGCCCCTCACGAGGGTCTTGAGCTTGAGTTGATGAAGATGGGCCGTACTGGGCCACCCCTTGAGCCACGCCGCAGGCCGCAGGCAGCCAAGTCTGGGGCCCGTTCCCAGAACACCGACTGTAGCCCCGGGCCCAAGGCGCGCTCGGACTTGGCTTAGCAGCAAAGCGAAAGGGCAAGTGCGGAGCACCGTGGGCCCTAACAGCCTGCGGCCTTGGTCGCCGCGTGGCGTTTGATTGGACGTGGGCGTCTCCGCTTCCCCACACTACCTCGGCAACTGCCCATCTAAGGAAAAGGCTGCCTCGGGTTAGGCTTACCTTCATGGCTCCCATTCGCCTTGCTCCAGATCGCCTTTCTTGCTCTTGCGTTCCTGCTTCCAAAATCTCCAGATCCGCCTCATTCCTTCTCCTCCAGCAAGAAATGGCACCCCACAACACCGCGGCCGAGGCTCCATCGGCCTGGTAGTCACCGGCTCTGGATCCCCCCAACATGATGGAGAAGAATCTCACCCTCACACGCCTGATGATGGCGGTGCAAGGCAGTGAGATGGGGGAGACTGCGCTTCGACCCAGCTCCTCCCAGCCGGAGGACAAGGGGAGCACCTTCTATCCCTTATTCATGAGCACCGTCATTGCTGGCCTGGTGCCTCCTTTCTCCGGATTCTTCTATGCTGTCCTCCGCCATTATAAGCTGCAGGCTCTGCATCTCCATCCCAACTCTGTTCTTCTCCTGTCGATTTTCGCCTACTATTGCGAGGCGCACGTCAGGGTGATGCCTTCCGTGGCCTTGCCGCACCACTTCTTATTCCTCCAAGTGAATGGCGCGCATACATCTGCGTGCGCTGGCTTTGTTGCATACTCCAAAGCCAACACAATCTCGAAGGCCGGGAAGAGGGCCGATGGCTTCCGGAGCAAGTGGGTCATGCTGGATGCCGGCTGCATCAACTCTCAGCTGGCGCTGCCCACGGAGCAGCCTCAGGCTGTTTTGGCTTGGTCCCGTGCGAAGCTTGATGACCGACGGGCGAAGGTGCTGCTGGAGAAGATGAACGCCGACCTAAGGCCGAGCAACATGAAGGCGGCGAAGCTGACCGGGGCAATGCTCCTGAGGGAGTTCCTGGCACATCGGGTGGCTCCTCTTCAGGCGCATTCACGCCCGTTGTGGAGGCTCAGGGATGCGGACGCCGATCTCCGTCTGAACTTGGAGGCCCTGGCTGATGATGATCTGGCCGCATCTCTCCGCTTCCTGGTCGGAGAGGATGTGGCAAGCCTAGAGGGCGCTCATTCCCCCTTGTTCCTTCATGAAGACTGGAAGCGGGTGGTGGACGCCATGCCCACCTTTGGTGGGAGCAGTCTGGTGCCGGTGGTGCCCCCTGAGGGCTAGGTGCACTACAAAAAAAACATCTGTGACATTTTGGGCCGAATGAAACTTTTTTCTGTCATACATATGACACTTCTATGATGATAATTGTGACAAAACCCAATATCATCATAGATGTGGTGGGCTCCTACTTCTATGAGAAAAAATCATGACAGAAAATGGGCTTTTCATCCTGGGCGGGCCGGAGACGCAGCTGCAGGACATTCTTTGGGCCATCCATGATGGAAAAAACGATGGTAGAAGCGAGGGTGAGGAAAATTTCGGGGAGTTCCCTGCTACGGTGGGCAGTCGGGGGCCGAGTGATGCGCATTTCTCTCGTACACGTACACACGTGTGTGTGAGGCGTTGGCTCTAATAGAACCCGAGCGAGGTGTTGGGCTCTAACTGAACCTGAGCGATTGCACTGCAGGCTATGCGTTACTGAACCCGAGCGATCGATTGATGGCTGTTAACTGAACTTGGTCGAGCGATTCCTTCGCTACTGCTGCTAACTGAAGCCGATCGATGTTGTTCCCTCTGGATGAATAGGACCCCGTGGTGTGGAAGGCTGGATGAATAGGACTACCCCGTGGAGGGCTGGATGAACAGTAGACGGTGGAGGGGTGCCCGTGGAGGGGTGGTTGAACAGTAGCTGGTGGAGTAGCGCGCGGTGGAGGCTAGATGAACAGGAGCCCATGGAGGCTGGAGGAGGTTGACGGTGGAGATGAACTGTATCCCATGGAGTCCCATTTTGCGGTAGGCCACACCCCTCCCGATGAATAGGACCCCCGTTTCGATTGTAGCACTCCAACACAAGTCCGTTCGTCCGTTTTGCGGTACGCCACACCCCTCCCGATCAACAAGACCTCCGTTTCGACCGTAGGAGGTCCGTTTCCTCCATTTTGCGGTACGCCAGACCCCTCCCGATGAATAAGATCCCGTTTCAAATGTGGCCGGTCGAACACAAGGTTGTTTCCTTTGTTCTGCGGTACGCCAGGCCTTGTTTCCATCGCTTGTTCCATCTAAGCCCTCCCGATGAACACAACAATGCATTCCGTTCCGACCCAGCCGGTTGGCTCCCACGCGTTCCGTTGCCTCTCGATGAACACGACACATAGTGTTTCCTCCCCATGAACACGATGCATTCCGTTGCCTTCCCATGAACACGCCGCATTCCATTGCCTTCCCATGAACACGACGACGACGTTGTTTCTCCATTCCAACCCAGCCATGTACACGAGCCCTGGCCGTATGTATGCGCGAGTAGGCGTTCGAGACCCAGCCCGTATGTACACATACGTGGCCATATTTTCTTCCTTGCACACTGGTCGCTATACGTACGTGTACATTCTACGTGCGCGCCTCTACTATGACATGTACGCGCCTCTACTACGACACGTGCGCGCCTCTACATCGACCAGTATATATGTACGTACATGTTCACAACTAGAATGACAACACTACGTACGCTTCCACCAGGTGGGTCCCGACTACTAGGCACTTCCTTACGTGCGAAGATGTAGCTGGTGGGTCCCAGCAGTCAAGGGGGCGAATCATTTTGTTTTTTTTTTGCCCGAACGCACTTCCTTGCGTGCGAAGGTGTAGCTGGTGGGTCCAAGCAGTCAGGGGGGAAACGTTTTTTTCACGAAATACGGTGCCCGTCCGGTGGGTCCTCGGTGTCAGGTGGAGGAATAATTATTTTGCGCGTAATAAGGAGGCACTTCCTTGCGGCCGTCGTGGACCCAGTTGTCAGCCTCTCCACGCACAGTACTCTTCTGATGGAAGTTGGTCGTTGACCACATTGACCATGCCGCGTTGAGAGCACCACGGCGGTGGACGATGGTGAGGCCTAGGAATGGGATGATGCAGAGCCGGGGAAGACGCAGCAGTGGATGCCCACGCGAAGAGGAGTACGAGGGTTCACTGGTTCGGTTGCGGTGTGAGGCTGCCGTCGCCGCAGAATAACAGAGGGTGTGGGTGAGTAGAGGGATGGCCTGGCTAGCGGTGTGAGTAGTAGGGGGCGGTGAGGCCTCCGCGGTATCACAGCCGGCCACGGGAGGCAGGAGCATGCGGTACAACCGGTGCTGCTTTGGGCGGATGGTGAACAAAGACCAGAGGTTGAAGAAGCACTACGGCTGTTGGATGGACATCGTACGGTCACTGGAGTATTCACAAAGTTGACAAAGCCCTCACTCCCCATCAACTTAGTAGGACCACAAGTCAGCCTGCCACTATACTGGGTCCCAGCTAGGAGGGGGAGTATTCATTTATTTGCGTAATAAGGACACACTTCCTTGCGTGTGAAGATATAGCTGGTGGGTCCAAGCTGTCAGCGGCGGTAACATTTTTTTCATGAAATACAGAGGCCCTTTCGGTGGGCCCCAGATGTCAAGTGGAGGAATAATTATGTTGCGCGTAATAAGGAGGCATTTCCTTGCGTGCGGCTGTGGACCCAGCTGTCAGCCTCTCCATGTACTGTCCACTTTAGATGCATGTCGGTCATTGACCACGTTGACCAGGCCGTGCCGAGAGCACCAAGGCGGTGGACGACGGCGAGGCCTAGGAAGGGAACGACAAAGAGGAAGGGAAGACTCGGCATTTGTTTCCCACGCTGTGGGGAGTACGACTGTACGAGGGTTTACTGGTTCGTTTGCCATCGCCGGAGAATAACAACAGGTGTGGGTGAGTAGAGGGATGGCTAGGCCAGCGATAGGAGTACGGTGGCGCTGTGAGGCCTGCGCGGCAACACAGCCGGCCGCGGGGAGGAGGTAGTAGGCAGTCCCGCCGGCGCTTGTTTGATCGGCTGGAGCAGGAAGAGCAGAGATTGAAGAAGCATGATAGCCGTCGGATGGAAATCCAACAATCACTGCTTGTGCGTCAACCTTTTTTTAGGAAAGCCTCAAATCTATGGAAAACAACATACAATGCATCTGCCATTATTTCTAATAATTTACAGCCCATTTGCTAATTCTTAAGGTTTTTTTTGCAGCCCATATTCTTTTTGTTAGCATTACAGCCCATATTGAAGCCACGGTTAAAAATTATACGAAATTTTGCATATTTCGGTGCGGTCCGAACTGTTTTCAATCCCGAAATTTCGAGTCACATTCAAAATGATTTTAAAAATAAATGCATATCAATATAAAATCCAACAAATTGTCCACGCACAAAAATAAATGCAATTTAAAATCTCGAAATGAAAAAAAAGATATTTGAAACTAATTGCCGGATTGATGTGTTTTAGAAATGTACAACCCATTTCTCATTATGGATAGGCCATTTTCTCGGCCATCCGAATGAAGCTCTCATCATCTTGAAAGATTTGCAGCCTGAAAGCACAAGTGCTCCCTAGGTGGTTTTGGTAATTAATGACAACATATCTCTTGTTGGACTAACAGTTTTATCTAGTATGTTTCAGATAGGTTCAACAATGGAGGAGCATGGACTAAAGGATGTGGGAACTCCTTCAAGATGCTAAGGACAAAGGATTGGCTCAAGCTTCAAGCTCAAGACTCTTCATTTTACATTTTAGTGATCCAAGATCACATTGAGTCTATAGGAAAAGCCAATACTATCAAGGAGGTATGAGGTGTTGCTTAATGAGCCTCTTGCTTCAAGTGCTTAGTGATATGCTCCAAATACCCTCAACTACTTTCCCACTTCCACACATATGTCCTAAACCTAAAGTCAAACTCGGCCCCACTGATTCTTCCTATCCGGCGCCATCGAGTTTGGATGTCTTAGCCACTGCCACAAACCCTAGGCAAATTGGTCTCACCGATAGGGATCTCGGTCTCACCGAGATGGGATTGTAATCTCTCTGCATATGTCCATTATCAAAATCGGTCTCACCGAGTTTGAGCAATCGGTACTACCGAGATTACAATGCAAACTCTCTGGTTAACTTATTATCAAAATCGGTCCCACCGAGTTTGATAATCGGTCAAACCGAGTTTGCCTGACCAACTCCCTGGAAAGCTTATTACCAAAATCGGTCCCACTGAGCTTGTGTAATCGGTCTTACCAAGATTACGTTATGCCCTAACCCTAACCAAATCGGTCACATTATTTGCTAAATCGGTCTGACCAAGTTTAACGATTTGGTCCCACCGAGTTTGGTAGATTGTGTGTAACGGTTAGATTTTGTGTGGAGGCTATATATACCCCTCCACCTCCTCTTCATTTGTGCAGAGAGCCATCAGACTGAACCTACACTTCCAGCATCCTATTTCTGAGAGAGAACCAGCTACTCATGTGTTGAGACCAAGATATTCCATTCCTACCATATGAATCTTGATCTCTAGCCTTCCCCAACTTGCTTTCCACTCAAACCCTCTTTCCACCAGATACAACTCCTATGAGAGAGAGTTGAGTGTTGGGGAGACTATCATTTGAAGCACAAGAACAAGGAGTTCATCATCAACGCACCATTTGTTACTTCTTGGAGAGTGGTGTCTCCTAGATTGGCTAGGTGTCACTTGGGAGCCTCCGACAAAGATTGTGGAGTTGAACCAAGGAGTTTGTAAGGGCAAGGAGATCGCCTACTTCGTGAAGATCTACCGCTAGTGAGGCAAGTCCTTCGTGGGCGACGGCCATGGTGGGATAGACAAGGCTGCTTCTTCGTGGACCCTTCGTGGGTGGAGCCCTCCGTGGACTCGCGTAACCGTTACTCTTCGTGGGTTGAAGTCTCCATCAACGTGGATGTACGATAGCACCACCTAACGGAACCATGCCAAAAACATCCGTGTCTCCAATTGCGTTTGAATCCTCCAAACCCTTCCCTTTACATTCTTGCAAGTTGCATGCTTTACTTTCCGCTGCTCATGTACTATTTGCATGCTTGCTTGATATGTGTTGTGAATGTTAAACTTGTGCCTAAACTCCACTTAAACTTTAAAGAATGTTAAAAACTACAACTTTGGCTCTTAGTGTCTAATCACCCCCCCCCCTCTAGACACCTCTTCTCAAGGTCCTACAAGTGGTATCAGAGCATTGGTCTCCATTGCCTTGGTTTAATCACCATTGGAGGAAGATGGATGAGTCTACTTTGGGGAGTCTTAGACATAGAGTGCCTATTCTTGATGGAGAGTATTTTCATGAGTGGAAAAATGAGATGCTTGTAATTTTCAATCAATATCATTTGAACAAGTACATTGCTAGTCCTTGTGCACCTTATGTTGATCCTATGCATCCTACCCTTGATGAGTCTATTGACATGATTAGGAATGTTAGAACTGTTAATCTTATCACTAGAGGCTTGACTAGAAACTTGATTATAAAACTGCTTACTCTTGAGTGTGCTTACACTATATGGAAATTTCTTGAGGAACGATTTCCTGATTATTCTTTGAAAAATCTTGATGAAATTCTCCATAAGTCTATTTCCTTGAGTAAGATGAATACTAGTGATCCTATGTTTGGGGATCGTCTATTTGAGCTTACAAACCTTATGCGTGCCAAAGGAAATGTTGGTATTATTAGTGATATTATTTCCGAAGCTATAAAAATTCATAGACAAGATCATTGTCAAAATCACTCTAACGAATCACCCTCTCTAGGATTTGATCCACCACATGACGATGTTGAACATAGATACTATGATGAGGATGATGATAGTGACTTCGATCTTGATGATGCAATGAGACATTTTGGTCTTATGGCAAATCTTTGGGGATATATGTTAGGAGGAAAGGAATGGGTCCTTGACAGTGGATGTACCGATCACATGACCGGAGATAAAGACATGTTTCGTGAGCTTGCTGATAATGATAGTCCTCGAAAGTATGTCACTTTCGGTGACAACTCAAAGGGTAAGGTGGTTGGCCTCGGTAAGGTGGCCATCCCACATGATAGCTCCATACAAAATTTCATGCTCATTGAATCTCTTGGATACAACTTACTTTCAGCATCTAGACTTGCTGATTTCGGTTTCAATGTCCTATTTACGGAAGTTGATTGCCAAGTGTATCGTCGAGACAATCATAAAATGGTCTTTACCGGCATACGTAGAGGTGATCTTTACATTGTTGATTTCACTAAAAAGGCTCAACCTAAAACTTGCTTCATTGCTAAATCCTCAAAAGGCTGGTTATGGCATAGACGATTAGGTCATGTTGGTATGCGAAACCTTGACAAGCTTATTAAAGGGAATCATATCCTTGAAGTTAATGATGTCATATTTGATAAGGATAGACTTTGTAGTGCTTGTCAAGCAGGTAAACAGGTTGGAGGAAGGCATCACGTGAAGAACATCATGACCACGAAGAGGCCACTCGAGCTACTTCACATGGATCTCTTTGGTCCCAACTCTTACAAAAGTCTCGGTGGAAATTCTTTTGGTCTAGTTATAGTTGATGATTTTTCCAGATTTACGTGGGTGTTCTTTCTCGATGATAAATTGCAGGTCCAAAAGATCTTCAAAAACTTCGCTAGGAAGGCCCAAAACCAATTTGAAGTGAAGATCAAGAAGGTTCACAGCGACAATGGAACGGAGTTCAAGAACACAAATGTGGACACCTTTCTTGACGAAGAAGGGATTTCACACGAGTTCTCGGCTACGTACACACCTCAATAAAATGGAGTTGTTGAGAGGAAGAACCGGACGCTCATCGAAATGGTGAGAACGATGCTTGATGAGTACAAGACGCCGAAGCACTTTTGGGCAGAAGCGGTTGAGACAGCTTGTCATGCAACAAATCGCTTGTATCTTCACAAGCTACTCGGCAAGACGGCATACGAGCTACTCACCGGTAACAAACCCCAAGTTGGATACTTTCGAGTATTCGGCTCAAAGTGCTACATTCTTGATAAGCATCGTCGTTCTAAATTTGCTCCTAAGTCTCATGAAGGTTTCCTACTAGGTTATGGCTCAAACTCTCACACTTACCATGTCTACAACAATTTCACCCGAAAGGTTGAAGAGACGGTAGATGTGAAGTTTGATGAATCTAACGGCTCGCAAGTAGAGCAATTGCCAATTTATGTAGGAGACAAAGATCCTTCGGAAGCAATCCAAGACTTGTCTGTCGGCAAGGTCCATCCAACGGAGGTGAAGGAGAGTACCTTGTCTGTCCAAGTGGAAGCTTCTACTTCACGACAAGGTGAACCAAGAGTTGATACGGAAGCATCCACAAGTGGGACACACCAAGATGAAGAAAACAAGGAAGTGCATCAAGATGAACGTCAACAACCTCCTTCTCCACCATGACAAGAGAACGACAACGCAAACAATGAAGAAGGCCAAGAAGAAGAACAAGATGAAGAAGATGTTCAACGAAGATCCAAGCAAAAGCTTTCACGAGTTAGAGCAAGAATTGCTAAAGACCATCCCGTAGAGCAAATCTACAATGATATTCAAACCGGGAGAATCACTCGCTCTAAAACTCGTTTAGCTAACTTTTGTGAAAACTATTCCTTCATCTCTAGCATTGAACCTATGAAGGTCGAAGAAGCATTGGAAGATCCGGATTGGATAAATGCTATGCATGAAGAGCTACACAACTTTGAGAGGAACCAAGTTTGGACATTGGTTGAGAAGCCCGACAACAACCACAACATCATCGGTACCAAACGGGTGTTTCGCAACAAGCAAGATGAAGATGGACAAGTTGTTCGCAACAAAGCATGTCTCGTCACCCAAGGCTACACACAAGTCGAAGGTATGGACTATGGTGAGACTTATGCCCCCGTTGCTAGACTTGAGTCCATTCACATCTTACTTGCCTATGCTAATCACCATGATATCACCTTGTACCAAATGGACATTAAAAGTTCTTTTCTAAATGGTGAAATAGAGGAGGAAGTTTATGTTAAACAACCTCCCGGCTTTGTCAATCCTAAGAAACCCAATCATGTTTACAAAGTTCACAAAGCTCTTTATGGTCTTAAACAAGCTCCTAGAGCATGGTATAAATGCTTGACCAAGTTCCTTATTGAAAAAGGCTTTGAAATTGGGAAAATTGATTCCACACTCTTTACTAAAAGGGTTAATGGTGAACTATTTGTGTGCCAAATTTCTGTTGATGATATTATATTTGGTTCAACTAACCCTCATTTTAGTGAAAATTTTGGGAAGCTAATGTCGGAGAAATTTGATATGTCTATGATGAGTGAACTCAAATTCTTTCTTGGTTTGCAAATCAAGCAAACTAAGGAAGGTACTTTTGTCTCGCAAACAAAGTACACCAAGGACTTATTCAAGAAGTTTAATATGCAAGAATGCAAAGGTATGACTACACCCATGCCTACTAGTGGACATCTTGACTTAACCAAAGATGGTGAACCGGTTGATCAAAAGGTTTATCGCTCTATGATTGGTTCATTGTTATATCTATGTGCTTCACGTCCTGATATTATGCTAAGTGTGTGCATGTGTGCACGATATCAAGCTGCTCCTAAAGAATGTCATCTTAAGGCCGTGAAAAGGATAGTGAGATACTTAATCCATACACCAAATTTTGGCATTTGGTATCCTAAGAGGGCCTCTTTCGATCTTGTTGGCTACTCCGACTCAGACTATGCCGGAGACAAGGTTGATAGAAAGTCCACTTCGGGTACTTGTCAATTTCTTGGTAGATCTCTTGTCTCTTGGTCCTCCAAGAAACAAAACTCGATATCCTTATCCACCGCCGAAGCTGAATATATTGCCGCTGGATCATGTTGTGCTCAATTACTTTGGATGACCCAAACTCTTAAAGATTATGGGATATATGTGAGACATGTTCCATTTCTTTGTGATAATGAAAGTGCTATCAAAATTGGTCATAATCCTGTGCAACATTCTCGAACTAAGCATATTGAAGTTCGACATCATTTCATTCGAGATCATGTTGCTAAGGGTGACATTGATCTTAAGCATGTTCGCACCGAAAAGAAATTAGCAGATATATTCACTAAACCTCTTGATGAGAAAGTGTTTTGCAGGTTAATAGGAGAATTGAACATCATTGATGCTTCAAACTTGGAGTAGAAACTCCATTGGATACATGCAACACATGATCTTATGACTAATCCTTGATATTTCTCTTATGATGAAAATCTTATGTCTTGGATATATTTTTATCTTGCATGTTATCTAACCCATGTAGGTACTTGGTTGAATCAAACTCCATGAGATTGTAACCTACTCATATCTTGAGCAATCTCTACATCACCAAGTCTCTACACAAGGTGGTTGAATACAAGGAAGCACCAAACCATTCAAACATATCCTTTGACAAATTCTATGTTAAGTTTCATGATTGTCATTTTTGGATATTCAAGTGCTCTTCCTTGCAAGAACTAACCCATGTAGGTAGATGTACTCAAATTCCAAGTGGTGCTCCAAATTCTTGATGAGCTACATCAACCTTGAGCAACCCACACAAGTTCAACTACATGGACAACACCACCAACCAAGGTATGTTATTCCATCTTAGAGAAGCTTTACTCCGAGTCATGTGTTAAAGCAACTCGACAAGATGTGAATACATCAAGATGCTTAAACAAAAAATGGCAACCCCATTTTGAGCTTAAACGATAAGTATGGCCTATGATCAAGTGATCTCACTTGACTCCTAAGTCAATATACTCTAACATAGGTGACTTTGTCGTCGACCATCTCTAGATGAAGTTCTCTTGTGTTTTCTTCTGTGTTTTTGCATTTGTCTCATGCATATTTGTTTCCCCTTTCAAAAAAAACTTCATCTAGATTTCTTTCTGTTTTCTCTGCATTTTCTGCATCTAATTCCTTGCATATCTTTTAGTTTATTCCTTGCAAATCTTTGTGAGATCTTACTAGTCTAGTGAGCTGAGGTGACAAGTGTTTTCTCTGCGATGAACTCGGTTACACCCATTTGTTATTTTCGGTCCAACCGAAAAAATCTCGGTACCACCGAAGCATACCACTCGGTGCCACCGATTTCACAACAGGAAAAACAGTTTGCCACTTATTCTGTGTTTCTTCTGATCCAGCTCCACTCAATGAATCTTGTCCTCTACAAGCATCAAATTTTTTGTCATTGCTTTAGGTTGTGACTCAAGGATCAAACCCATTCATGACAAATTCCAGAGGGAGAGAGAGAGATTACATCTTTATCAAGGCCTTCTTGGAAATTGATGTCAAAGGGGGAGAGAGAGATCACATCAAAGCTTATCATTTAGAGAGAGATCACATCTCATAGGGGGGGAGAGATCTCCAGGGGGAGACAATACTAGTAGAAAGTATTTCTCAAGGATCCTAGATGCTTGGTGTTCAAGAGGAGAGATGCCACATGTCTTCTTGAGGGGAGAGACATGTTCATATAATCTGTTGTGATCATTTTGCTTTAGCATACATTAGCTCTGAACTTTAGCTCTAATCATCATTCATATCTTTCAGCTATGCTTTCCTTCAGCTCTGATTTTCTATTCCCTATCTTCTCCCAGTATCCCATGTTAGATTCAGGGGGAGCAAGACATCTAAGGGAAAGAGATCATTTAAATTCATTGCATATCTTTACTCTTGGGGACATGTCTAATCCAATGTGGTACTTAGTACTCACTCTCTACATGTCATCCCAGTCTTGGTATTCTTGTGGTTTCTTCTGTATTGCTCTGGCTAGTAAATGCATATGTGTTATCTAACCTTGTTTTCACAGGTTCATTCCATCCTAAGCCAACTCAAGACCACAAGGTAAGTATATGCATCACAATCATGTGTATGAGGAATTCTTGCTGATGTACATACTGTTTGCAAGAAGGACTCATGGGCATGAAGGTATTCTCTTTAATACTTTTTGCTCTGATGCATATAGCCAAGATACATGTAACTCATTGCCTGCTCTATCATGGTTATGCTATCACATGCTTCTATATTTCATATTCACATGATTGCATACATGTAGGGGGAGCCTATGCTTGTAACATGTCTTTCCAAAGCTTTACTTGCTATTTTTTATATCTTTATCTAAAGCTTTGATGTATGTTGCCATCAATTACCAAAAAGGGGGAGATTGAAATCACAAGTGCTCCCTAGGTGGTTTTGGTAATTAATGACAACATATCTCTTGTTGGACTAACACTTTTATCTAGTATGTTTCAGATAAGTTCAACAATGGAGTGGCATGGACTAAAGGATGTGGGAACTCCTTCAAGATGCTAAGGACAAAGGATTGGCTCAAGCTTCAAGATCAAGACTCTTCATTTTCCATTTTAGTGATCCAAGATCACATTGAGTCTATAGGAAAAGCCAATACTATCAAGGAGGGATGAGGTGCTGCTTAATGAGCCTCTTGCTTCAAGTGCTTAGTGATATGCTCCAAATACCCTCAACTACTTTCCCACTTCCACACATATGTCCTAAACCTAAAGTCAAACTCGGCCCCACTGATTCTTCCTATCCGGCGCCACCATGTTTGGATGTCTTAGCCACTGCCACAAACCCTAGGCAAATCGGTCTCACCGATAGGGATCTGGGTCTCACCGAGATGGGATTGTAATCTCTCTGTGTATGTCCATTATCAAAATCGGTCTCACCGAGTTTGAGCAACCGGTACTACCAAGATTACAATGCAAACTCTCTGGTTAACTTATTATCAAAATCGGTCCCACCGAGTTTGATAATCGGTCAAACCAAGTTTGCCTGACCAACTCTCTGGAAAGCTTATTACCAAAATCGGTCTTACCGAGATTACGTTATGCCCTAACCCTAACCGAATCGGTCCCACCGAGTTGCATTTCGGTTCCACCGAAAAACCAAACGGTCACGTTATTTGCTAAATCGGTCTGACCGAGTTTAACGATTCTGTCCCACCGAGTTTAGTAGATTGTGTGTAACGGTTAGATTTTGTGTGGAGGCTATATATACCCCTCCACCTCCTCTTCATTCGTGGAGAGAGCCATCAGACTGAACCTACACTTCCAGCATCCTATTTCTGAGAGAGAACTACCTACTTATGTGTTGAGACCAAGATATTCCATTCCTACCATATGAATCTTGATCTCTAGCCTTCCCCAAGTTGCTTTCCACTCAAACCCTCTTTCCACCAGATCCAAATCCTATGAGAGAGAGTTGAGTATTGGGGAGACTATCATGCGAAGCACAAGAGCAAGGAGTTCATCATCAACGCACCATTTGTTACTTCTTGGAGAGTGGTGTCTCCTAGATTGGCTAGGTGTCACTTGGGAGCCTCCGACAAAGATTGTGGAGTTGAACCAAGGAGTTTGTAAGGGCAAGGAGATCGCCTACTTCGTGAAGATCTACCGCTAGTGAGGCAAGTCCTTCGTGGGCGATGGCCATGGTGGGATAGACAAGGTTGCTTCTTCGTGGACCCTTCGTGGGTGGAGCCCTCCGTGGACTCGCGCAACCGTTACCCTTCGTGGGTTGAAGTCTCCATCAACGTGGATGTACGATAGCACCACCTATCGGAACCACGCCAAAAACATCTGTGTCTCCAATTGCATTTGAATCCTCCAAACCCTTCCCTTTACATTCTTGCAAGTTGCATGCTTTACTTTCCGCTGCTCATATACTCTTTGCATGCTTGCTTGATATGTGTTGTGAATGTTAAACTTGTGCCTATACTCCACTTAAACTTTAAAGAATGTTAAAATCTGCAACTTTGGCTCTTAGTGTCTAATCACCCCCCCCCTCTAGACACCTCTTCTCAAGGTCCTACACAGCCCAACAGGCGTGACAAAGCGACTTACTTGGAAAATCACAAAAAAACTGGGTTGTGGCCGTGGACCCAGCTGTCAGCCTCTCCACGTACAGTACTCTTCCGATGGAAGTCGGTCATTGACCACATTGACCACGCCGCGCCGAGAGCACCAAGGTGGTGGACGACGGCGAGGCCTAGGAAGGGGACGACGCGGAGCCGGGAAAGACGCGATAGTGGATGCCCACGCGGAGAGGAGTACGAGGGTTCACTGGTTCGGCTGCACCGTGAGGCTGCCGTCGCCGCAGAATAACAGGGGGTGTGGGTGAGTAGAGGTATGCCCTGGGCCAGCGGTGGGAGTAGTAGGGGGCGGTGTGGCCTTCGCAGCATCACAACCGGCCACGAGAGGCAGGAGCACGCGGCATGACCGGCGCTGCTTTGGGCGGCTGGAGCAAGAAGACCAGTGGTTGAAAAAGCACTATGGTCGTTGGATGGACATCGTACGGTCACAGGAGCTAGAATTGTTCATATTGACTAAGTTGACAAAGCCTTCCGTCCTCATCAACTTAGTAGGCCCACAAGTCATCCACCGACTATGGTGGGTCCCAGCTAGCAGGGGTATTCATTTTTTTTGTGCGTTATAAGGAGGCACTTCCTTGCGTGCGAAGATATAGCTGGTGGGTCTGACCTGTCAGCGGGGGGAACGTTTTTTTTCACGAAATACAAAAGCCCTTCCCACGTACAGTCCACGTACAGTGCATAATAAGGAGGAACTTTCCTTGCGTGTGATCATGGACCTCATGGGTCCCAGCCGTCAGGCTCTCCATGTACAGTCCTCTTCCGATGACTCTCGTATGTTGACCACGCCGCGCCGAGCGCACCGAGGCGGTGGACGACGGTGAGGCCCCAGACTGGAACGACCCATAGATGGGGAAGACGCGGCAGTGGAGTTGCAGACGGAGAGGAGTGGGAAACTTGACTGGTTCGGGTGCGGGGTGGGCCTACACTCGGCAGAGAATAACAGGAGGTGCGGAGTGGAGGGATGGCCTGGCCGTCGGCGGGGTAGCGTTTCGCTGAGGAGCGCAAAACAACGCCGTTGGACGCCGAAGGCTGGAGCAGGCGATTCCAGCAGCGCTGACGAGAGATTGAAGAAGAATGCCTGTCACACCCTGATTTTCATGGCACAACACTTAAGCTGATAAATAATGATAAAATGTGGTTTGACAAAAACTTTTGAGTGTTTTGGACTTTGCACTGATTGGATTTTGTCTGTTGTTTGCAAGTGCTCTAAAAATCAAATAAATCCTCCAACTCCTATACTTCATCTCCTTGCTCCAAACTCTTGAACCAATGATCAGGCCATGTGTATAGTATAGTATAGAATTTTCTTACAAAAATAATTTGGCCAAAAAATATTTTCTAAATTTAGTTTTCCAAAAAAACCCTGGATTGAGGTTGCACTGCAAGTACTTGATTTGGGGTATTAAAAATCTTTCAAGAATACTTTTGACTCCTATTAGGTATAGGGCTCCCATAAACCACAAAAATATTATTTTAAAAGTTATTTTGCTATTTTATTTAAAGGATTTTTCTTTAGGCCAGAAATGGTCTTTAATAGGTCAAAATTATTTTTATGCTTTAAAATTATTTGTGAAAATTTAGGGAAACTCAGTGGACATATATTTTCCATATATAAGAGTTTCAACACATGGTCATGTTCAAAATATTGGTCAAATCCCTCAAAAACCCTTCCTGGATATTTCAATCTTTTGAAATATTTACATAGGAAATATTCTCTAAAAATTCCAAGAATATTCTAACATGTCACATATGACATATTTGATGATCTTGCCAAGTCTCATGTCATGGGGAATAGTATAACCCCCAGAAACCCTCTCAAAACCATTTCTGCCCTTTTCCAAGTTTCAACAACTTTGCATTAGCAAACTTGCCCAAATACTCTCAAGCTTGGTCCACATGCTAAAATGGTCTAATAAAACATCTGGACCAAGTATCACAAGTTGGAGAACAAGTTAACTTGATCAAAGTGCCCAAAACCCTTCATGTTCAGAACCAAATTGGAACAACTCTACATTGGAAACTTTCCCCTTTTGATCTCAACTTTTGTGGACATGTTCAGAACCTCAAATGATGACACTACACCAAGTGGTGCATCAAGGAGAACAGATTTGGATGACTAAATCTTGGAAAGTCCATTTCTGCTGATTTCTAGGGTTTACAAAAGTTCCATTGGCAACTTTTCCCAAATGAACTAAATCTTGGTGGAACCTCTTATTTTATCATAACATTTGACCATATCAAGTCTCATGACAAATGGAAATCATCTTCTTGCCAAACCAACATCAAACACCTTCTGGCAGAATCTCAAAATTCATGCTTTAACCCCTTGCGCTAATCTCCAAGAGTTATCCTTTTTACCACATCCCCTCCTAGTCCCCCTCTACCTCTGGTGTGCTTCCCTGCCCGCGAGGCAATGATGAAGGGGGGGCAGGGATCCATTTTTCCTCTCTGGACAGCCACTTTTTCCTCCCTTTCTCATCTCTCTCTCACTCCTGGCAAGTTCCAGAGCATCCAAAGCCTCCACCCCTTGTTCATTCTTCCTGCAGCCACTAGACACTAGTGGACACGTGATTGCGCGCGGAAAAGCCGCGGATGCCGGCCATTTGCGCACTCTGGAACACGTCAGCGTGCTCCCAACCGTTGACGTCGTGTCCCTCGACCACCTCGAGCCTCCCCCTCGCGTCAGTCGATGTGCCTCAACGTCCGCAACACGCCACCGCGCTGGCCCCCTCCTTTCTCCCTCTGTCTTGCCATGGCGCGTGTGCCAAGAGCCGCTCGAGCCTCCCAATGCGCGTGCGAGCTCGTGGTTCCACCCGGAGCTCGCCCTGCTCCCTCTCTCCCTTCCCTGCGCCCTACACCACCCCCAAGAGCACCGAAGACAACCCCTCGCTCTCTCCCCTGGCCGCTCGAGCCATTGCCACAGCACCCGTGCGCCACGTCCACGGTGAGCCACGGGTCCGCTACATAAGGCCACCCTCGAGCCCTCTCTCTACTCCTTTGGCTCTCTCTCCTTCCCGTGCACCCCCTGGACCAACCCACTCCCCTCCTCGCGCCCTCCAACCTCGTCCATGGCCGGAGCCGAGCCACCGACCACCACCTAAATTCTCGTCGTCTGGGCCCCTTCCTCTCCACCTATGGGTTACTTTGCATCTCTACTGCCCCCGCGGAGCTCCCCCGCACTCCGGTTACTCCTCCTGATGGCCGGGGCGCCGTGCTCGCCAGCGTTGTCGGCCACGTCCGCCACGGACGGCGCTCTCCTTGACCAGGTCCTCTCCGGCATGCGTGCGGCCACTGGCTGGAAGCGCCTCTCTGCGCTGGTCTTTCCGGTGGGCAGAACATCGCCGGGGGCACTCCGTAACCCCGGCAATTGCCGGCGGGAGCCGCTCCTCCTCGCGGCCAGAGCGCGTGCGGGAGGTGGGAGACGACCTGCCGCTGGGGCCCGCACGTCAGCGACCCAGCAGGCGGACCCGTCCGTTTAAGTGGTAACGGCATCGGCCGGATCCGCCTCCCCTGCGCGAAGGCGCACCCCTGCGAAGCCACCTTCGACGTGGCCTCCCAGCGGGCGCGCGCGAGAGGCTGGGCCAGGCCCAGTGTGCTGCCCCGCTAAGTCTCGCCCAGTGCACGCTGCTGCCTCCCAAGATCCAGCCCATTTAGGTAAATTCCTTTGCTTTTTCTTTTTCTGTGGACTGGTAAAATCCATAGAACATTCATATTAAGTCCAAATTTGATGATTCAAATTTCTAGTGACTCTATAAATCATGATCTACTTGTTGGTGCAACATGCACATTTTTCCAGAGACTTTTTCTTCACAAACATTTATCAAAATCTTGTTTTGCCATTTCTGTTGTGAACTTTAGAAAATCACAGAGAGCCCATTTTTGATCCAAATTCCATGGTTCAAAATCCTAGATGTCTAAGTTCAAAACTTAGTTTTTGAACATTTTTACTAATACTTTATGTATCACCTCAATTAATGGTCTATTTCTTCATGTATAGCCAACTTTGCAAATTCATAGAGAAGTCATTTGAACTCCAAATCCAATGAAACCAATTCCTAGATGCTTCTAAAATCATCATTTGTTAAATGGGTGCCTCTGCTCATTTTTGAAAATAATGTTTCTGTACACTTCTTGCAAACCCATTAATCCCTTGATTTCATCATATTGAAATGTTCAGAGATGTCCATTGATCAAATCCTAATGAAACCACTTTATTCATCCCTCATATGACCAGAGGTATCCTAGAAAAGTCCAACTCATATTTTTAGAGCACTTTTATTTCCTACCCTGTTGTGTTGCTTATTATGGTTGCTTTCGATGGGAGTTGACAAAGTAGACGAAATGCTCAGAGTTGGACCAGAGATATTTGAAGATCTCTAAGACTTTGTTAAAACAGGCAAGCAGCCCTTTGACCATGTCTATGAAACCCTTTTTATGCATGTCATATAGCACTTTATTATTGTTGCATCGGAATTGTGAACAGATGGTAAACCATGTTGGTTGGTTGCCTCTGTTACTTCCTCGTTGATACTTGCATTCTGCATGACCCTACCTTCCTATGAGGGTTATACCGGTGGGAGTAGATAGGATGCTAAAGTAGTTGCTACGCAAAAAAGGGACGAGAATATGCATGGTGATGGAGACAAAGTATTTTCAAAGAACTTTTGGAAAACCCCGTCGGGTGTCACTTATGCCTGAGGGAGATAATGAGATGGGTAACCACTTGATGACGAAGTGGTGTACTGAGGAAAGTGTGTGTGTGGTTTTCAAAAACGGATTAGATTTAAGATTTGTCGACTCTCCCAACCTTACATGCGCAACCACTCTACCCTTATATGGGAAAGGGCATTATTGATTACCTAGGTTGATACTAGCTTGGAGCCCGCATTACTAGTGATGGGGGAGAGTTGGTGCTCTCTCTCGGGACGGGGTCGTGCTAGGTAGGGCGGCCAAGAACATTTTTATGGGGCACCGGACACACCGTTGGTACCCCGTGCTTGTGATATGAGATGATTTAGGAGCGTGGCTCCACGAAAATGTTATGTGATAATCTTGGGCACGGGGGCTACTACCAATCGAGTGGACTCCATGTTAGTGTCGTCTAGGGGAAGATAGTGATCGGGTGCTTACCCCGGGTAGCTGTTGTACCGCGGGTCGTGGATGACACGAAAGTTCCCCGGATCTTGTGGGTAAAGTGTGCAACCTCTGCAGAGTGTAAAACTATTCGAATAGCCGTGTCCACGGTCAAGGACAGTTGGGTGGTGCTGCTTAAACTACGTCCAGAGTTTCACAACCGTGTGTGTGAGTTGATAAAACTACTTGGGTCAAGTCAAAGGACTTCACATGATTGAGTTGGGTTGGTGCCCACTCTATTTATGTTGGTATCTGTAACCTGTCCTCATGGTTACTTGAATTCTCCAGATGCATGTCTTACAAGTTGTTGAACATGTCATTGCACTCAAAACTAGCTTTCTGCAAAAATTTACCTATGTCATGCATTGTTGTATCTTGAACCAAAACATGGGTTGCTTGCGAGTACACTCAAAGTACTCATTGGCTTGCCACTGGTTATTTTATTGGCCAGGCATGAAAGAACAAGATATATTGAAGAGTTCTTTGGTGACAATTGTGCGAGCTAGGATGCTTTCCCGGTCAGAATGCCTGTAGGGTTAAGGCAGATGGCATGGGTCCAAGTTGTTATTGAAGATTTCCGCTGCGATGATACACTCAAGACTTGACCATAATGGTCCTACTTGTGTAAAACGGTATGTATAGATGTAAGACTCTTGTTATTCAGCTTGTGTGTGTTCAGTGAGCATTGATCTCTGGGATCACTGTACATGTGCATTCGGTGATCTCGACTTATGAGTCGGGGTCCCCACAGAGCTGGTATCAGAGCCATCCTGACTGTAGGAAGCCTTAGTTAGCATGGTTGTTAGTTAGGGTAAAACTATTTTCAAAACTATTACCAGTTTTCAAACTATCTATGCTTCTCTTCCCTTCTCAGGTTTTCAAAAATTAAGGTATACTTTCCTTGTTGATATCTTCCCCTTCAAAACTTTTGGTCGCTAGAACCCTTATGCCCCTGACCACTGGATTCCTTGTAATCCTCGTGGATAATCTAGAAGGAGGACGCCTTGCCAGACACTCACCCACCTCTTCTGAACACAAGATTGGCGACACCACAACAAGACGATGCCAACAGAAGATATGCCCTCGAGGAATGAGGACATGAAGACCCAGAGGATGGTGACACCTTTGAAATTGCCCCAGGATTATGCAACCTTGGCCTACAATGACCAACGCATAGTATATGCAAGATCATGATATACATCGCTAATAGAGTAACCCTGTCACTACCATTGTTGTATCGGCAACCACCGGTGGATGAGAACCTCGCCATTTGGTCCGCCTCACTATAGTGAGCAGGAAAACGGTTCTCTTCATCCCTCGCTCTCGGTGACGATATTGTCAACAATGTGCCCAACAGATTGGACCTCTACTATGCCTTGTTAATGTCATTGCATAAAGGATTGCCACCTGGAACCGCTGATGCCTTAGAATGCAAAAAGGATCGACATGAATAAGAAGACAAGAGGAGACCAAGTCAACGCCAGATACGAGGAGCCACCTTCACCCCATCACTTCAACAGGCGAGAAGTTGTCGAAGAATCTTCAGGCTCAACCCGTAATTGTTTCATCGAACAACTACAATAGACGTAGCAACACCTGAGGAAAACCCAAAAGACTGCATGAGGCACGAAGTAAAGCACAACTACTTAGTCCGAGAACCCCTAGGGTAGGATGAGTCGTGTACCCCCTATGCGCAGTTGAGTCTGCATGATGGTTCGAATGGAACCATGATTGTGTGTTGCTTGTTTTCATCTGTTTGTGTTTTGACATAGGTTGCACTTTCGCCCTAGGCAACAAGTATGCGACTATATCACCTTCCTTACCTTGCTTCTTCTGTTTTGCCCTTTTTGCACCTGTTTGTTTCCACTTGCACTATAGAACCCCCTTTAGGCATTCCCCTCCTCTATGCTACTTTTCCCTCTCATCTCTCTCCTCAACTGAAGACCGGCAAGATAAGCTACACCAAGGATTCTACTTCGACAACCAACTAGCACTGGAGACTTTTGTTGCAGCCTCCTCGACCAAGTGCAACCCAGTAGCGCTATGCCTACTCCTCAAGATTAGAAGCCCATCCCTAGACCCTTCGAGACTTCATGATATACCCCAGCTCGAATCCTTAACCATGTGCTTAACCTACAAATTGCAAGAAAACTAGTTAAGCCTCAGTAACCATGCATAGCACTGGGTTCATTATGGAACTAGTGGACGTAATGAGCAAGCACATTTTCATCCTAATATAGCACAAGAATTGACGATGCCATAGCTAAGACTAGTTTGGGGATATATGAATAAAGGACTAATGACTTGATGAGTTTATATTAGTGACCTTGAGGAATTATCTGAGACTCCTTGCTGGATTATAAGGCTTTCATGTTGGTAGTTGAACTTGGTGGGATCAGTTAATAGAGTAGCATAACTTTAATTACCCCTGAGTAAATTGGATTTAGTAGGACAATTATGATCGCAAGCTGGAATTCTTGGAGGAATAGGGATTCGTCTTAGCCAGGGGATATTGATAGGAGATAGTTGATATTACGATAATGACTTGGGGAAAGGTGAAGAAATTCTCGTTGGACATGAGATTTGGATTTAAGTAGGTGATTCTAGTTGAATATAGATGATGATGTATATCTACCTGGTCCGGAGTAAATTGGATTTAGATTGATGATCTCAATCGTGATACCATGTTTATAGGTGGATGATAAACTAGGAGATTGGATTAATTGTCGGAGTTGATTTAGGGATCTATATACGCCTGACCTTGGAGTTTACATGACCATGATAATGGAAATTGGTGGACTGACCATAGCAAGGCAGCCCTTTCAAGTGTTTGAGAATTATAAGATATTAGAAGATCTTGTGGGACACCATAGAGATTGGATTTGTAGAACTACTGGATCATGTAGTGATTGGCGTAGTTAATGGGTTGTTGGAGTTGATTCATAGGAAGGAAACAAGATCTTGGAGTGGCATACGACGTGTTTCCTTAGAATAGATATGCACTATCTTGGACCTTGGAAGGATAGGCTGAGCACTTGGATGGTGGTGTTGAATTCAAGCTTGGCAGCTTATGCTCTACCCATGGATCTTTACATAGGGATAACCATACACATGATTTTGGAGATAGTTGACATGTATGATTCTCTTCGACCTCCTCGCGGAAGCCATGAGGATATAAATAGTATGAATGATGATTGGAGTTGACCTATACGGCATGTTTCTTTCAGAAATACAAAGTGTATTGCTTGGAAGGCTAGATAGAACTATTGGCATCTCAGAAACTGTGCTTAAATATAAGATGATAAATGTTCACTCGCACACTAGAATCCTTGAAACACTTAAGCCCTACCAAGCCACAACATGGTCGGATCATGACCATGGGCTTTGTCTCTAGGTCAAGTAGACCCTGGCCAACACTCAACCGTGACCACTGCCAATCCCCCAGTCTACTTTATGTACAATGTGAAAAATGTCTGCATGGAGTACTTAGACAAGATAGTTGTCATCATTATTTGGTGACCTACTTGTCTACCAAAGACGGAAGAAGAGTCGTTTAGCTGGTCAATGAACATTTGAAGACCGCCATGTCAAGGAGGAAGAACTATACCAACCACCATCGCCAAGAAGAAAACTTCCGCGTCAAAGACAAGGTGTATCTACAAGCCACTCCTCTCAAAGGAACCAAGCATTTCCATGTCAAGGGGAAGCTCACATCAAGATTTATCGTCCTCTCCAAGATCACTGCAAGACGAGAATAGACGGCTACCAGATAGAGGTACCACCTGATTCACGCACCGTGCACAGCGTCTTCCATGCATCACAACTCCGGAAGTGTTCTCGACTTCCTAGCTAGTCCGACCTCTAACAAGGACATTGATCACCGAGCCCTCGACCCCCTGCCATGTCTGACCTACCGCAAGAAACCCATTAGCAACCTGGATCAAGTGGAACGTTATATACAAAGCCATGCCATCAAGTACTTCAAGGTTCAATGGAGCACCACACGGAAGAAGAAGCTGTATGAGGACGTGAAGACTACCCCAGATCCAAGTTTCCATACTCCTTTCCGCGCCTAGTTTGGGAATCTCGGGGACGAGATTCTTGTAAGGGCGGTAGGTCTGTCACACCCTGATTTTCATGGCACAACACTTAAGCTGATAATTAATGATAAAATGTGGTTTGACAAAAACTTTTGAGTGTTTTAGACTTTGCACTGATTGGATTTTGTCTGTTGTTTGCAAGTGCTCTAAAAATCAAATAAATCCTCCTATACTTCATCTCCTTGCTCCAAACTCTTGAACCAATGATCATGCCATGTGTATAGTATAGTATAGAATTTTCTTACAAAAATAATTTGGCCAAAAAGTATTTTCTAAATTTAGTTTTCCAAAAAACCCCTGGATTGAGGTTGCACTGCAAGTACTTGATTTGGGGTATTAAAAATCTTTCAAGAATACTTTTGACTGCTATTAGGTATAGGGCTCCCATAAACCACAAAAATATAATTTTAAAAGTTATTTTGCTATTTTATTTAAAGGATTTTTCTTTAGGCCAGAAATGGTCTTTAATAGGTCAAAATTATTTTTATGCTTTAAAAATATTTGTGAAAATTTAGGGAAACTCAGTGGACATATATTTTCCATATATAAGAGTTTCAACACATCGTCATGTTCAAAATATTGGTCAAATCCCTCAAAACCCCTTCCTGGATATTTCAAGCTTTTGAAATATTTACAAAGGAAATATTCTCGAAAAATTCCAAGAAAATTCTACCATGTCACATATGACATATTTGATGATCTTGCTAAGTCTCATGTCATGGGGAATAGTATAACCCCCTGAAACCCTCTCAAAACCATTTCTGCCCTTTTCCAAGTTTAAACAGCTTTGCATTAGCAAACTTGCCCAAATACTCTCAAGCTTGGTCCACATGCTAAAATGGTCTAATAAATCATCTGGACCAAGTAGCACAAGTTGGAGAACAAGTTAACTTGATCAAAGTGCCCCAAAACCCTTCTTGTTCATAACCAAATTGGAACAACTCTACATTGGAAACTTTCCCCTTTTGATCTCAACTTTTGTGGACATGTTAAGAACCTCAAATGATGACACTAAACCAAGTGGTGCATCAAGGAGAACAGATTTGCATGACTAAATCTTGGAAAGTCCATTTCTGCTGATTTTTAGGGTTTACAAAAGTTCCATTGGCAACTTTTCCCAAATGAACTCAATCTTGGTGGAACCTCTTACTTTCTCATAACATTTGACCCTGTCAAGCCTCATGACAAATAGAAATCATCTTCTTGCCCAAACCAACATCAAACACCTTCTGGCAGAATCTCAATATTCATGTTTTAACCCCTTCCACTAATCTCCAAGAGTTTTCCTTTTTACCATAGCCCCTCCTAGTCCCCCTCTACCTATGGTGTGCTTCCCTGCCCGCGAGGCAATGATGAAGGGGGGGCAGGGATCCATTTTTCTTCTCTGGACAACCAATTTTTCCTCCCTTTCTCATCTCTCTCTCACTCCTGGCAAGTTCCAGAGCATCCAAAGCCTCCACCCCCCTTGTTTATTCTTCCTGCAGCCACTAGACACTAGTGGACACGCGAGTGCGCGTGGAAAAGCCGCGGATGCCGGCCATTTGCGCGCTCTGGAGCATGTTAGCGTGCTCCCGACCGTTGACGCCACGTCCCCCGACCACCTCGAGCCTCCCCCTCGCGCCAGTCGATGTGCCTCGACGTCCGCAACACACCACCGCGCTGGCCCCCTCCTTTCCCCCTCTGTCTTGCCCATGCCGCGTGTGCCCAGAGCCGCCCGAGCCCGCCAATGCGCGTGCGAGCTCGTGGCCCCACCCGGAGCTCGCCCCGCTCCCTCTCTCCCTTCCCTGCGCCCTACACCACCCGCAAGAGCATCGAAGACAACCCTTCGCTCTCTCCCCTGGCCGCCCGAGCCGTTGCCACGGCACCCGTGCACCACGTCCATGGTGAGCAACGGGTCGGCTACATAAGGCCACCCCCGAGCCCTCTCTCTACTCCTTTGGCTCTCTCTCCTTCCCGTGCACCCCCTGGACCAACCCACTCCCATCCTCGCGCCCTCCAACCTCGTCCATGGCCGGAGCCGAGCCGCCGACCACCGCCTAAATTCTCGTCGTCCGGGCCCCCTCCTCCCCACCTATGGGTTACTTTGCATCTCTACTACCCCCGCGGAGCTCCCCCGCACTCCGGCTACTCCTCCCAACGGCCGGGGCGCCGTGCTCGCCAGCACCGTCGGCCATGTCCGCCACGGACGGCGCTCTCCTTGACCAGGTCCTCCCTGGCATGCGTGCGACCAGTGGCTGGAAGCGCCTCTTTGCGTTGGTCACTCCGGTGGGCAGAACATCGCCGGGGGCACTCTGTAGCCCCAGCAATCGCCGGCGGGAGCCGCTCCTCCTCGCGGCCAGAGCGTGCGCGGGAGGTGGGAGACGACCTACCGCTGTGGCCCGCACGTCAGCGACCCAGTAGGCGGACCAGTCCGTTTAAGTGAAAACGGCTTCGGCCGGATCCGCCTCCCCTGCGCGAAGGCGCACCCCCGCGAAGCTGCCTTCGACGTGGCCTCCCAACGGGCGCGTGCGAGAGGCTAGGCCAGGCCCAGTGCGCTGCCCCGCTAAGTCTCGCCCGGTGCACGTTGCTGCCTCCCGAGATCCAGCCCATTTAGGTAAATTCCTTTGCCTTTTCTTTTTCTATGGACTGGTAAAATCCATAGAATATGCATATTAAGTCCAAATTTGATGATTCAAATTTCTAGTGACTCTATAAATCATGATCTACCTGTTGGTGCAACATGCACATTTTTCCAGAGACTTTTTCTTCACAAACATTCATTAAAATCTTGTTTTGCCATTTCTGTAGTGAACTTTAGAAAATCACAGAGAGCCCATTTTTGATCCAAATTCCATGGTTCAAAATCCTAGTTGTCTATAAGTTCAAAACTTAGTTTTTGAACATTTTTACTAATACTTTATGTATCACCTCAATTAATGGTCTATTTCTTCATGTATAGCCAACTTTGCAAATTCATAGAGAAATCATTTGAACTCCAAATCCAGTGAAACCAATTCCTAGATGCTTCTAAAATCATCATTTGTTAAATGGGTGCCTCTGCTCATTTTTGAAAATAATGTTTCTGTACACTTCTTGCAGACCCATTAATCCCTTGATTCCATCATATTGAAATGTTCAGAGATGTCCATTGATCAAATCCTAATGAAACCACTTTGGTCATCCCTCATATGACCAGAGGTATCCTAGAAAAGTCCAACTCATATTTTTAGAGCACTTTTATTTCCTGCCCTGTTGTGTTGCTTATTATGGTTGCTTTCGACGATAGTTGATGAAGTAGACGAAATGCTCGGAGTTGGACCAGAGATATTTGAAGACCTTGAAGACTTTGTTAAAACAGGCAAGCAGCCCTTTGACCATGTCTATGAAACCCTTTTTATGCATGTCATATAGCACTTTATTATTGTTGCATCAGAATCATGAAGAGATGGTAAACCACATTGCTTGGTTGCCTTTGTTACTTCCTCGTTGATACTTGCATTGTGCATGACCCTACCTTCCTTTGAGGGTTATACCGATGGGAGTAGATAGGATGCTAAAGTAGTTGGTATGCAAAAAGGGACGGGAATATGCATGGTGATGGAGACAAAGTATTTTCAAAGAACTTTTGGAAAACCCCGTTGGGTGTCACTTACGCCCGGGGGAGATAATGAGATGGGTAACCACTTGATGATGAAGTGGTGTACCGATGCAAGTGTGTCTGTGGTTTTCAAAAACGGATTAGATTTAAGATTTGTCGACTGTCCCAACCTTACATGTGCAACCACTCTAACCTTATATGGGAAAGGGCATTATTGATTACCTAGGCCGATACTAGCTTGGAGCCTGCATTACTAGTGACGGGGGAGAGTTGGTGCTCTCTCTCGGGACGGGGTCGTGCCAGGTAGGGCAGCCAAGAACATTTTTATGGGGCACCGGACACACCGTTGTTACCCCGTGCTTGTGATGTGAGATCATTTAGGAGCGTGGCTCCACGAAAATGTTATGTGATAATGTTGGGCATGGGGGTTACGACCAATCGAGTGGACTCCATGTTAGTGTCGTCTAGGGAAAGATAGTGATCGGGTGCTTACCCCGGGTACCTGAGGTACCGCGGGTCGTGGATGACACGAAAGTTCCCCGGATCTTGTGGGTAAAGTGTGCAACCTCTGCAGAGTGTAAAACTATTCGAATAGCCGTGTCCACGGTCAAGGACAGTTGGGCGGTGCTGCTTAAACTACATCCAGAGTTTCACAAACGTGTGTGTGAGTTGATAAAACTACTTGGGTCAAGTCAAAGGACTTCACATGATTGAGTTGGGTTGGTGCCCACTCTATTTATGTTTGTATCTTTAACCTGTCCTCATGGTTACTTGAATTCTCTAGATGCATGTCTTACAAGTTGTTGAACATGTCATTGCACTCAAAACTAGCTTTCTGCAAAAATTTACCTATGTCATGCATTGTTGTATCTTGAACCAAAACATGGGTTGCTTGCGAGTACATTCAAAGTACTCATTGGCTTGCCACTGGTTATTTTATTGACCAGGCATGAAAGAACAAGATATATTGAAGAGTTCTTTGGTGATGATTGTGCGAGCTAGGATGCTTTCCCGGTCAGAATGCCTGTAGGGTTAAGGCAGATGGCATGGGTCCAAGTTGTTATTGAAGATTTCCGCTGCGATGATACACTCAAGACTTGACCATAATGGTCCTACTTGTGTAAAATGGTATGTATAGATGTAAGACTCTTGTTATTCAGCTTCTGTGTGTTCAGTGAGCATTGATCTCTGGGATCACTATACACGTGCATTCGGTGATCTCGACTTATGAGTCGGGGTCCCCACAATGCCGACCGTTGGATGTAAATCCAACACCTTCTTAGGCTTCGACCTACTGGCCCACATGTCAGCCAGTCTATTTGTTTTTTAGTCCATTTGGCGGGCTGGGTGAAACAATGATGTAGCATCTATGCAGCCCGTTTAAATCCCATTTGCATTTTTCTCGAAATCCGCGGACTTGCTAGGTTGGGTGAAAATATCATGTTGGGCTAGACGGAGAAATGTTATAAAAACATAAACACATGATTGCACATCTATTACTGCATTGGTCAGTAAAATCTTTGCAAACTTATGTACGCAATCACTAGCAGTTAACTTGCCAAGTTATATATAAACAATTATTATTATTATTTTGTAAGAACTTTCAACTTACAAAATAAAATATCATTTAAATTTGATGAGTTAATATTACATGGGGTATTTATTATTTTTTAGGCTAGACGTGGGACCGTTGAGTTGGTTCTAGGGAAAAGTACTGGGAGAAAACTCAGTTTACATCGAAAAAGAAAGTGGGAGAAAATTCAGAGACCTATTGGGTCCACCTGAGGAGGGGAATATGTTGGGAGGAAGGAGATTCAAAGAACGACATCCGAGTGAACTAGTTTTTTTAAAGGACAAGTGAACTAGTTACGTACATAAGCAAATAGCCACTAAAAAAGCAATCAGGTTAATGGGTTCTTAAAAGAAATATTTCGGACAAAACAGATAATTACGACACATAGGCTAATGCATGAAACACGTTGCGGCTGTCCGTGTACTCGTCGGTTACGGGAAGAAGACACGCCCTCATGTCCAAGATCTGCATGTACATGTCATAGCATGCGTCTGCATCCTTGGCTGTGTAGGTTATGTAGGCTAGATTCAGAGGTACCTCCCACGTGTTCAGGTCGTCTTCTTTCATGTTGGCGTATCAGGGGTCGATGATGGTCTGAGCGAGGTCAACCACGGAGTCCTTCTCCTGCCCATTGCTGATGATCTTGTATTGCTTCTGGATGTTGACAAGCTTGTTGCACCAGATGGCTGAATCGTCGCGTTTTTCCTTCTCTCCACCGTAGCGAAGGTGCAGTCCGCGCTGCTGATGAAACGGGCGAATGCTCCAGAACCCGCCTTGCAATGCTGAAGACAATCTGCGTGCCGAACTCATCGTCATTGAAGCCTGGTTCAAGGGATACTGAGGGAGTCCTGGATTAAGGGGTCCTCGGACAGCCGGACTATATACTTTGGCTGGACTGTTGGACTATGAAGATACAAGATTGGAGACTTCATCCCGTGTCCGGATGGGACTCTCCTTGGCATGGAAGGCAAGCTTGGATATTCGGATATGTAGATTTCCTTCTCTATAATCGACTCTGTGTAACCCTAGCCCCCTCCAGTGTCTATATAAACCGGAGGGTTTAGTCTGTAGGACAAGAACAATCATAATCATAGGCTAGCTTCTAGGGTTTAGCCTCTACGATCTCGTGGTAGATCAACTCTTGTAATACTCATATCATCAAGATCAATCAAGCAGGAAGTAGGGTATTACCTCCATCGATAGGGCCCGAACCTGGGTAAAACATTGTGTCCCCTACCTCCTGTTACCATTAGCCTTAGAGGCACAGTTCGGGACCCCCTACCCGAGATCCGCCAGTTTTGACACCGACATGGGTGCTTTCATTGAGAGTTCCACTGTGCCGTCGCTGTAAGGCTAAATGGCCCCTTCGATCATCTTCAACGATGCAGTCCAGGAGGAGGTGTTCCTGCCCAGACAGATCTTCATATTCGTTGGCTTCGTACTGCGTGCCAACTCGCTTAGCCATATGGAGTAGATCGATAGCTACGCCCCTGGCCATTAGGTCAGGTTTGGAAGCCTAAACTATACTACCGACATCCGCGGAGACTTGATCTTTGATGGATTCGAGCCCATGATAGGCACGCCGAATGGTCACGACGGGCATGACTTTGATCTGCCGTCGGACAGTATTCGGGAGATCGCGCCTGCGGTGGCACCGGGAATCAATCCAGAATAGATTGTGCCTTCCGAGGGCGGGTGGATGGACCCCAACATGGAAGCCGCACACTCATCGGCGTTGGAGCCGAACACTGAGTCCACCTCCTGTGAAAGTGGCGTCATCGGACCCTCTGACTCATCTCCGGCTACAGGATCCATACCGCGTGCGTCCATGCCTATCAAATCTGATTGGGCACCGGTCATGGAGTTCACTGCCGCGGATATTTTTCAGCACTCGCCCTTGGATGACATGCTAAACTCATTAAGGTCTCTTTCCTTGTCAGGAGATTCATAGCCGAACTATGTCTGGCTCGAGTGGGGAGTAGACAACAAAGAAATTCGTCCCCCACCCACCACCCACTTTATAGCCACTGTCGATGACTTAACCGACGTGCTTGACTTCGACTCCGAAGACATGGACGGTATGGACGACGATGCAAGAGAAGAACAGGAACCACAGCCTATAGGATGCTGGACCGCCACCTCATCATATTATAATTATATGGTGGACACCACTAAAGAAAACTATGGCGATGAGGCAACGGAAGATAACCCCTTGGGGAAGCAATCTAGACACCAGTGTCATTGGCGCCGCTCCAAGCCTTGCCATAGCAAAAATAGTGATGCCGGCACAGGAGATAACAATCCGGATGGTGCCGAAGACGAAGACAATCCTGCCCAACCAGGCTTTGAGCAGGCCGAGCAAGAGGATGGGCAAGCTAGCCCTAAAGAACAGGCAACTGATGGAGAATCAGAGGACGATAATTACATGCCTCTCTCCGAAGACGAAGTGAGCCTTGGCAACGAAGAATTCATCGTGCCTGAGGATCCCGTCGAGCAGGAGCGCTTCAAACGCCGGCTTATAGCCACTGCAAAAAGCCTGAAGAAAAAGCAGCAGCAACTTTAAGCTGATCAAGATCTGCTAACCGACAGATGGACCGAGGTCCTGGCTGCCAAGGAATATAGACTCGAACGCCCTAGCAAAAGCTACCCAAAGCGCAGGCTGCTATCTCAACTCGAGGAGGAGGCTTTAAAGCCCACACTACCAGCGCATGATGCGGCTGACCAGGCACCCCGCGGTCGCGACAAAATGGCGTACCAGCCCGAAGTCCAGACCGCACCCCGCCGCCAATCAAACAATAATACCAAGGCCCGGGGCTACACGAAGGACCTGTGAGAAATATTGGGAAACAAAGCAGGACACTCAAGATCGATCTACGGATCACGGGGGCGCTCCACAAGACGCGATGATGACCGTCACGTCGGATACAATAAACCAAAGTCTGGTCGGGCCGAATACAATAGACCAGACTCATTTGAACTATGTCGAGATGTAGCCCGGCATAGAGGTGCTGCACACCCCCTATGCTTCATTGATGAAGTTATGGATCACAAATTCACAGAAGTGTTTAAACCCGTAAATATTGAATCATACGATGGCACAACAGACCCCGCAGTATGGATCGAAGATTTTCTTGTCCACATCCACATGGCCCGCGGCGATGACTTACATGCCATAAAATACCTACCACTTAAGCTCAAAGGACCGACTAGGCATTGCCTTAATAGCCTGCCAGCAAGCTCCATTGGTAGTTGGGAGGATCTGGAAGACGCATTCCTCGATAACTTACAGGGCACTTACGTGTGACCACTGGATGCTGATGACTTAAGTCACATAACCCAGCAGCCCGGAGAGTCAGCCAGGAAATTCTGGATTCGGTTTCTAACTAAAAAGAACCAAATTGTTGACTGTCCGGATGCCGAAGCCTTAGCGGCCTTCAAGCACAACATCCGCGATGAATGGCTCTCCCGACATCTCGGCCATGAGAAGCCAAAGTCCATGGAAGCACTCACGACACTCATGACCCACTTCTGGGCAGGCGAGGACAGCTGGCTGGCTTGCAACAACATCACACCCAAAAACTCAGGCGATTTAGACGCCAGGGATTGCAACGGCAAGCCGCGACGGGACAGACACAAGCGTCGCAATAATGGCGACAATGTCGAAGACACGACAGTCAATGCCGGATTTAGAGGCTTTAAATCCGGACAGCGGGAAAAGCCATTCAAGAGAAACAGTCCGGGCTCGTCCAATTTGGACCGCATACTCGATTGCTCATGTCAAATTCACGGCACCCCCGATAAACCAGCCAACCACACCAACAGGGAATACTGGGTGTTTAAACAGGCCAGCAAGTTGAATCTGAAAACAAGGAAAAGGGGTTGCATAGCGACGAAGACGAGGAGCCCCGACCGCCGAACACGGGAGGACAAAAGAAATCCCACCCCAAGGTGAAAACAGTGAACGTGATATACGCAACCCATATCCCCAAGCGGGAAAGCAAGCGTGCACTAAGGGACGTGTACGCAATGGAGCCAGTCGCCCCAAAATTCAACCCATGGTCCTCGTGTCCGATCACTTTCGATCGCAGGGACCATCCTATCAGTATCCGTCATGGCGGTTCGACCGCATTGGTCCTTGACCCCATCATCGACGGATTCCATCTCACACGAGTCCTCATGGACGGCGGCAGCAGCCTAAACCTGCTCTATCAGGACACAGTGCGCAAAATGGGCATTGACCCCTCAAGGATCAAGCCCACAAAAACCACCTTCAAGGGTGTCATACCCGGTGTAGAGGCCTGTTGTATGGGCTCAATCACACTGGAAGTGGTCTTCGGATCTCCGGACAATTTCCGAAGCGAGGAGTTAATCTTTCACATCGTCCCCTTCCGCAGCGGCTATCATGTACTGCTCGGACGAACCGCATTCGCCAAATTCAATGCGGTACCGTATTATGCATATCTCAAGCTCAAAATGTCGGGACATTGCGGGGTTATTATAGTTAGTGGAAACACAGAGCGCTCGCTTTGTACGGAGGAGCACACTGCGGCCCTCGCGGCGGAAGTACAAAACAAGCTTCTTAGGCAAACAGCCAATTCGGCGATAAAGAACCCGGATACCGCCAAGCGAGTCCGGAATACTCCACTACAGAATCGTCCGGCACGTCCAGAGCTTGACTAGCAATTCGGCCTCCGCCCTAGTCCCAGCCAAGCAGCGACATTCGTGCCGCGCGTACATAACTACGCACTTAAAATACCATGGGCATAGGTAGAGGCACAGCCATGACACGGTCCATAATGCAGTTCGACCGCCCCAGGACACACGCATTTTTGCACCGCACTTTTTTTTTCAGGTCCCTACCTTCAGGAGGCTCCTCCGAAATACCGGCTAGCGGACACATAGCGGGACGGACACACCAGGAGGACAAGAAGCTTTGGCATACGAGGGAATCCTCAGGTGGTCTCTGATAACGATCGTTATACCTGCTTTACATAATCACATACCGTCTACTCCTGTTTAGGATGTGTTAAACAGTCCTATTCTGCTTATCGCGCTACTTGTATATGTATGCTTTGACGTATCATTTGAATAAGAAGGGAAAATAGTATACAACGTCAGCTTGCTATTAAGTTTATTTGCCCCTTTTTCTTTACTGCTTATTTATTATAGAAAGTGCATTTTGGCACGACCAGTTTGCCAGGGGCTTCAGTACCCCATAACCTGGCAAGACAGTCTGAACACTTTTGACAGTGCGGCACCCCGAACTTATGACACTATATGCATCAGCTCCGAATCATGTCTTGGGTCAATAGTTGGGTTTGCCCGGCTCCTATGTTTTGGTACCTTACATTCCGGTATATCGGCTAAGGTAGCGCAGGGAGAACTACTGTGATTGTGTCTCGGTTCTTCCGGACGAGCACCTCAGTAGAGAAAGCCGAAAACTAACTGTCGTGATAAGGCGAGAGCTGGTTGCTGTTCGAGAGGTCTTAAATCCTTAAAGATTTTTTCCGTGTCAGGCGAGGAATTGGCCTCGTCCGATTTAGGCGTTTATAGCGCCCCAAGTCCGGCTTTCCAGATACTAGGGGCTTCGCCAAAATTTAAAATTGTAGACTTCTATGGCTAAGTGAGGGCGATAAAGCCGTATAGTTCGGTTGCCTCGTTCCTGAGGCTAAACACCTCCTTAAGAGGACCAAAAACTTGGATAAAGAGTGTTTATACTTATCCCAAACACCCTAGTACTAGTTACATGGGGGCGGAAGCCGACGACTGGCCAACTCTCAAGAATTAAAAAAAACGGCCACACAGAAGGTAATATTTTAAATTAGCAAGCGCTACATAGCGCACATGAACTGGTTTTCATAATACAGGATGACATGATTACATTCATTCAAATATCACATCCTTCGTACATTCATCTGCCACAAGGTGGGCACCCTTAATGACATCGTCATAGTACTGTTTGGGGTGGCGATGTTCCTTGACCTTCGGTGGCCCCTCCGTCACTAGCTTCTCGGCGTCCATCTTCCCCCAGTGCACCTTTGCACGGGCCAAAGTCCTGCGTGCACCCTATATATAGACGGACCGCTTAACGACTTCAAGCCGCGGACAGGCATTCACCATCCGCTTGATAAAGCAGAAGTAGCTGCTGGGCAGGGGCTCGCCAGGCCACAGCGGGACTATGAAGTCCTTCATGGCCAGTTCGGCCGCCTTGTGGAGTTTGACCAATTGCTTTAGATGGTTGCTCAAGGACATCGGGTGTTCGGCCCCAATATACTGGGACCAAAACAGCTTCTCCGTCGAGCTCCCCTCCTCAGCTCGGTAGAACTCTGCGGCATCAGAGATGCTGCGCGGCAGATCTGCGAATGCTCCTAGAGAGCTCCGAATTCGGGTAAGTAAAAGGAAAGTCTCCTCCACATGCTTGCTTTGGATAATGAAAGCCTTACCCGCAGCTATCTTCTTGGCTACCTCAATTTCCTGGAGGGCCTTCTGGTCTTCGGCTTTACCGTCCAGGTGCTCTGACGGGCCTTCGCAAGCTCCAACTCTTGCGTCTTGGAGTCACGCTCCACGGACTCGAATTTTTTGACGAAGTCCTGGAGCTCTTGCTCGACCTCATCAACTCGCGCCTCTTGTTTTTTGCGCTCAATGCGATCCTCAACCGCTTTGTTTTCGGCCTCGGACAACGGCTTCTTAAGGGTCGCCACCTCGATCGTGGCCCCTAGCAAAATTTATCATGCTCCTATTAGCATCCACGATTTTTTCCTTTGTATAACATTCAGATGGGGTATTGCTTACCTTTGTTCTCCTCGAGCTGCCTCTTCATGAGGCCGAGCTCTTCTTCTGCCCGCCCCAGGATCTGCCTCAGTCTGGAGACCTCCGCAGTGGCGGCGGTGGTGACCAGAAGCGATGCCTGCTTATTCACATAGACACAATATGATTAGACTCCTCGGAATAATATTTGATCCTCTGTTCAGCTTCTCTTGCCGAATACCAAATAGAGCATCAGGGGCTACAGTCTACACCGTGATACTTTCTCATAATTTAAAATTACTTACCTCAAAGCCTGTCAGGAGGCTGGCGTAGGCTTCGGTTAATCTGCTCTTGGCGGACTGAACCTTCGCAATCACCATACTCATAAGAGTACGGTGTCCTTCACCAAGGGAAGCGCTCTGAAGCGCTTCCACCAGGTTATCTGATGCCTCTGGATGGACACAGGTCATCGGCACAGACGGCTCGCCCCCCTTGGCGGGTGGCTGCCTGCCTGAATCCGGAACCATTGGAGGTTCCGGTGCAATTTCCGGCTAGGAGCCAAGCCTGTTGCGGCCCCCCTCATCTGAATCCATAGGGATCTTTCCCCCCATGAGCCCGGCATCGGGAGTCTCGCCTTGAGGCTTCTCCAGGACTACCTCCTCCTGGCCCGGCATCCTCTAAGATAACACCTCAGTGTCATCCATGGGCAGGGGATTGGAATCCGTCGGGAGCGAATAGTTATTCATCTCCGACGAGCTCAGGGACCCATCCGAGGAGGGCAAGTCGATATGGGCTTTGGGCGGACTGCACAAACAAATCTTGACATAATAAGAAGCCGTAAAGCTAAAATATGCAAGAAGTATCCTGGCATACGAATACTTACGACTTCGCCAGGGGCTTGGACCTGGGTAGCCACTCCTCCTCGCTATAGGAGGCAGTTGTGGAGTGGTCCAGAGGGAGGGTCTGTCCCTTCTTCGACCCTTCGGTTCTTCTCCCCCTCGTTTTGGGGGAGAGGGTTTTCCTCTTCCTCCTCCTTGTTGTCGTTGGAGGAATGCACCTCGGTGTCTTCGGACAATGAGTCCGGCACCACATTGCGCCGGAGACTTTTTCTAGTCCCCACAGCCTTCTTCTCCGGCACCTCATAAGGCGCCGGAACCAGCATCTCCATTAGGAGAGCAATTGCTGGATCTTCAGGAAACGGAGATGGATAGTCGATCCGCTCCGCCGTCGCCACGTATTCCTGTTAGATAAGTATGGTGGCTTAAGTTCCTCCCACGAATATACTGAGGAAAAGCACATCTTGCAAATAGTAGAATGCTTACCACATTGGCGTGGCACTTGGCGCTGAGTCCGCAGTCCTCGGAAGTGGGAGGAGGGACTTCGCTGGACTTGAACAACACCTTCCAGACGTCTTTGTGCGTCGTGTCAAAAAGCTCCTGCAATGTCTGGTGTTGGGCCGCGTCGAACTCCCACAGGTTGAATGCCCGTCTTTGACACGGGAGAATCTGGGGAAATAGCATGACCTGGACCATGTTGACAAGCTTGATATTCTTGGTTATCATGTTCTTGACGCAGTTCTGGAGTCCGGTCAGCTCCGCGAATGTGCCCTAGGCTAGGCCCTTATTTTTCCAGGAAGTGAGCCGCACAGGGATGCCTGATACGTCTCCAACATATGTATATATTTTGATTGTTCCATGCTATTATTACCCTTTTTGGATATTTATGGGCTTTATTTTACATATTTATATCATTTTTGGGACAAACCTACTAACCCGAGGCCCAACCCATATTGCTGTTTTTTTGCCTATTTCAGTATTTCGAAGAAAAGGAATATCAAACGGAATGAAACCTTCGGGAGAGTGATTTTTGGAACGAACGTGATCCAGAGGACTTGGAGTGTAAGCCAAGAAGATGCCGAGGCTCCCACGAGATAGGAGGCCGCCCCTCCCCCCTATAGGGCATGCCCCCTGTCTCGTGGGCCCCTCGGGCGGCCACCGACGTACTTCTTCCTCCTATATATACCTACGTACCCCGAAAACATCCAGGAGCATGATGAAACACAATTTCCACCATCGTAACCTTCTATATCCGCGAGATCTCATCTTGGAGCCTTCGCCGGCACTTTGCCGGAGGGGGAATCGACCACGGAGAGCTTCTACATCAACACCCTTGCCCCTCCGATGAGTTGTGAGTAGTTTACCACAGACCTACGGGTCCATAGTTATTAGCTAGATGGCTTCTTCTCTCTTTTTGGATCTCAATACAATGTTCTCCCCCTCTCCTGTGGAGATGTATTTGATGTAAGCTCTTGTTGCGGTGTGTTTGTCGAGATCCGATGAATTGTGGGTTTATGATCAATTTTATCTATGAATAATATTTGCATCTTCTCTAAATTCTTTTATGTATGATTAAGTTATCTTTGCAAGTCTCTTCGAATTATCAGTTTGGTTTGGCCTACTAGATTGATCTTTCTTGCCATGGGAGAAGTGCTTAGGTTTGGGTTCAATCTTGCGGTGTCCTTACCCAGTGACAGAAAGGGTTGCAAGGCACATATTGTATTGTTGCCATCGAGGATAACAAGATGGGGTTTATATCATATTGCTTGAGTTTATCCCTCTACATCATGTCATCTTGCTTAATGCGTTACTCTGTTCTTATGAACTTAATACTCTAGATGCAGGCAGGAGTCGGTCGATGTGTGGAGTAATAGTAGTAGATGCAGGCAGGAGTCGGTCTACTTGTTGCGGACGTGATGCCTATATACATGATCATACCTAGATAATCTCATAATTATTCGCTTTTCTATCAATTGCTCGACAGTAATTTGTTCACCCACCATAATACTTATGCTATCTTGAGAGAAGACTCTAGCGAAACCTATGGCCCCCTGATCTATCTCTTATCATATTTGCTTCCAATCTACTTTTATTTGTATCTTTACTTTTTGCATCTATATTACAAAATACCAAAAATATATCTATCTTATCATACCATCTTTATTAGATCTCACTTTTGCAAGTGGCCGTGAAGGGATTGACAACCCCTTTATTGCGTTGGTTGCGAGTTCTCAGTTTGTTTGTGTAGGTGCGTGGGACTTTTGAGGAGCCTCCTACTGGATTGATACCTGGTTCTCAAAAACTGAGGGAAATACTTATGCTACTATCGCTGCATCACCCTCTCCTCTTCGAGGAAAACCAACGCAAGCTCAAGACGTAGCAAGAAGGATTTCTGGCGCCGTTGCCTGGGAGGTCTTCGCTCAAGTCAAGACATACCAAGTATCCATCACAAACCCATCTCCCTCGCATTTACATTATTTGCCATTTGCCTCTCGTTTTCTTCTCCCCCACTTCACCCTTGCCGTTTTATTCGCCCTCTCTTTTTCGCTTGCCTTTTTCTGTTTGCTTGTGCGTTGGATTACTTGTTGCCATGGCGCAAGATAATACCAAATTGTGCGATTTCTTGAATACCAATAATAATGATTTCCTTAGTACTCCGATTGCTCCTCTTAATGATGTTGAGTCTTGTGAAATCAATATCGCTTTGTTGAATCTTGTTATGAAAGATCAATTTGCCGGCCTTCCTAGTGAAGATGCTGCTACTCATCTAAACAACTTTGTTGATTTGTGTGATATGCAAAAGAAGCAAGATACGGATACAATATTGTCAAATTGAAGTTATTTCCGTTTTCACTTAGAGATCGTGCTAAAGTTTGGTTTTCATCTTTGCCTAAAAATAGTATTGATTCTTGGAACAAGTGCAAAGATGCTTTTATCTCTAAGTATTTTCCTCCCGCTAAGATCATCACTCTTAGGAACGATATTATGAATTTTAAACAACTTGATCATGAGCATGTTGCCCAATCTTGGGGAAGAATGAAATTGATGCTTTGCAATTGCCCTACTCATGGTTTGAATTTATGGATGATCATACAAAAATTTTATGCCGGTTTGAACTTTGCTTCTAGAAATCTCTTAGATTCGGCCGCGGGAGGCACATTTATGGAAATCACGTTAGGAGACGCTACACAACTTCTTGATAATATTATGGCTAATTATTCTCAATGTCACACTAAAAGATCTTCTAGTACAAAAGTGCATGCTATAGAAGAAATCAATGTTTTGAGTGGTAAGATGGATGAACTTATGAAGATGTTTGCTACTAAAAATACTCATGTTAATCCCAATGATATGCCTTTGTCTTCTTTGATTGAGAATAATAATGAATCTACGGATGTGAATTTTGTTGGTAGGAATAGTTTTGGAAACAATGCTTATAGAGGAAACTTTAATGCTAGACCGTTCCCTAATAATTCCTCTAATAATTGTGGAAATTCCTACAATAATTCTTATGGTAATTTAAATAAGATGCCCTCTGATTTTGAGAATAGTGTGAAAGAATTTATTATTTCTCAAAAGAATTTTAATGCTTGGCTTGAAGAAAAATTGCTCAAAGTTGATGATTTGGCTAGGAACGTTGATAGACTTTTGCTTGATGTTGATTCTCTTAAACTTAGATCTTCTCCTCCTAATCATGATATCAATGAGTCTCTCAAAGTAATGAGAATTTCCATTGATGAGTGTAAGGAAAGAACCGCTAGATTGCGTGCTAAAAAACATAGCTTTATAAAGGCGTGTTCTTCTAGTTTCCATGAAAATAATGATGAGGATCTTAAAGTTATTAATGCGTCTCATATTAGATCTATGTTTTGCAACATGAATTTTGATGATTATGGGACTGATGATAAATCAACTTTGCCTAGAAGGTGTCCCAAGAATTCAGAGTCTTTAGATCTTGATGTTTGATGAGTTTTTGTGCACTATTGCATAAAATATATTTTGTAATGAGTTTTAACGCAGGCTAGATAAGCAATGGCAAGTCAAAATATAAAGCTCGCGTACGTACGTAAGTACCACAGGTGTATTGAAACATCTCGTTAGTCCAAGTGGACTAGATGAGTTGATTAACATTTTAGCATTGCATGCATTGCCAAGATTCCCATGCACGTAATAGTACATGCATGCAACACACTCTGGTGCATGTCCTGGCCGGGCTGAACACGGTTTAAAATCTGTACACCAGTGTATACGTACGTATATTCAAGTATCTGCAGCCATCCAACAACCTCATAATTGGTATGTATTTGTATATCCTATATATACATACACTGTATGTATGCGTATTCAGTTATCTGCGGCCGGCCGGCAAGCACCCTCATACATGTCTCCGTACCCACAATACATGCCCAAGAGGCAGTGATTCTTATGGATTTTATTTGATCTTCATGCGTACATGGAAAGTGAATGAAAGGAAAGCCAGCACATCCTTGTGCGGCACGATACAGAGAGTTGGCAAGTCTTCGATTATTGGACGTGTACCAGTTTTGTTTCCTTTCTTTGTACAGACATGGGAATCAAGAAGGGAAAACTGTGGCCATGTTCAGTGTTGGCACCAATCCAACACTCCCGGCTGGCTATATAAAGCAAAGCCGAGGAGGCAACGGGGGCACCAAAAAAACCCACCAGCCGGCGCGGCAAGAACAAGGAGGTAGACCCAGGAGGAGACGCACCCGTGGCGGCGGAGAAGACGACGCGCCTAGTGGAGGAAACCAGAGGAGCGCGATGGCGCCCTGGCACACACGCCCATGGACGACGAGGATGCATGTTAATCTCGGTGGATACACCGGCGACGACGACGATGGAGATCTTCAGGACATGCATATACATATATGCATCGTTATTATGCATGGTGGTTTTATGGTACGCATATGTTTCCTCTGATGTATCAGGTGCAATGGGGCGGCGCCACGCACCAAGCAGGCAGTCAAGACCTCACATACGCACGCACAAGGCGAAGAGAAGATGAGGGCTCACGGGCGGGGACCAGTCGGATGAAGAACAAGCTAGCCACGCACGTCGCAGGCCAGGACCAGAACCTAGTGACGTGCCCTGGCGGCAACGTCAAGGTGGAGAAGACGCGCCCCTAGCGGCAGCGTCGTCGACGAAGATAGGCAGGAGGCGTCGCAGCTGATCAGAAGCGGCGGCCGAGATGAATGCGATGCATGCAGGAGGTGTTTCTCGCTGCAGGCATCAACTATGTTTTTTGTTTCTTTGTTTTATTAGGTTTGAAAGAACGCACGCATTAGAAGGATGGAAAGGACGAGCTAGCGCAACTCACGCACCAAAGAGATGACGCATCCATCAAGGAGGAGGAGGACGGAGCCATCCAGGCGAGAAGGTGCCACACAAAGAGAGAAAAAGAGGGAGACAGAGGTAGCCGGTGAGGGAAAAGCACCTCCCATAGGCTCCTGCACACGGAGAAGACGAGGAGACACACCCCTGGCGGCAACGTCGAGAGGAGACGCGCCCCTGGCGGCAGCATCGAGAAGATCGGAGAATGCGCCCATGCAGCGGCACGTGCGCCAAGGAGATGCAGGCATGCGGCGACGACATCCTCACACGGAAGCACAGTAGCGATGAGCAGATGAAATTGCCCGCGGGAGGACTTCTGGCGGTGCAATAATCTTCTTGTTTCTCTATGTGTTATTGCAGTATGGCCAAAGGACATGTTGAGTTCATGATGTACGTATGCATCACTATCGTCTTGCGGCGAGGCGAGAACACATCCATAAGAGCCAGCAACAAGCACACATCCGCAGGTTCCCGCACGCGCAGAGAAGACGAGGAGACGTGCCCCTAGCCACAATGTCAAGGAGATCAGAGGGCGCGCCCATGCGACGGCGCGTACGCCAAGGGGACATAGTGACGGCATCCTCACATGTAAGCAGAGCATCGACAAGTAGATGTACGTGCCCGCGGGAGAACTTCCGGCAGTGCAATATTCTTTCTTTTTCTGTGTTATCATCTATTTTGCAGAATGACCTCTACACGACGCGCCTAGCAGAGGTGGCCGAGGACGATGGAGCACTCTTCTCAGATTTGAGGAGGCGAACGACACGCCCAACGAAGGTGGCCGCGGACAAAGATGCGCTTTTCTCATACAGGTGCTGTCGAGGCGGCCGACAACACGCCCAGCGGAGGTGGCCGCAGATGAAGAGGCGCTCTTCTCGTAGCAGGTGTCGTCGAGGCGGCGGACGACGCGCCTGGCGGTGGTGGCCGCGGATGAAGCGGCACTCTTTCTCGTACTAGATGCAATGAAGACGACGGACGATGCAGGACAAGGAGACTGCATCAACACCGTCAGGCCCATCGCCAACATCGTCAACCCGGTACCATGGAGGATTATGGCGCAGAGCTCTCGCAAGAAGGACGTCGCCAATGTCACACCAAGCCTTTGTCGTGAAGGACGGAGGTGTGGAGCTCGCAGGACGACACCATCCATGTCTACCTCGTCAAGTTGGAGCCCGCTACTCGGAACCATGAAGAGGACACACGCCCCGGTACTGCCCATAACACGGAGAAGATGGCACTACATGGTATCATCCGTGACCCGGAGGAGAAGATGGTGACACACATCGGTCTCCGTGTCCCAAAGCCCATGAAGACGAGGTGTGAAGGCGAGGAGGCAGCATAGCTTCACCAACATTAAGTTTCAATGGCCCTTGAGGCGGCATCCTTTGTCTTGATAGACCGCCGTAAAATCGGCGTCCAGCCGAGACAAGGTGCCAACCACACTGGCATTGCCGATATGAACAAGCGTTGGTTTTACATCGACGCCGGTCTCGATAAGAATACTCCCGCGAGCCGAACCCCTTGCGTACCCCAATGAAACTGCTACATCATCAAGAAGTCCAAGCGGAGCAAGACCCATGCAACTTCAACACCAACTACATCAACACCGTCAAGACCAACGAGGCGCGACGGCGAGGGTGAACGTGGCCAGCACAAGGCCATGTTTTGAGCAGCACGTGTGCCGACGAGGACACGGGCTTTGCCGCCGCCCACACTACACAGACACCATCATCATCATGCATGGAGAACGCGAAGCAAAGACGACGAAGACGACCACACGGCTTAATCGGAGGTATCTCGCGGAGCAACCCGCGGGAGTAATTAACCGGGAGCTTTTCGAGGCCCTGGGAATCAGGAGACCGCACATCGCCATAGTCAGGCAGGCCGCGTTAGTAGGCCACCGAGCACAACCATTTTTATGGGATCTTGTAATTTTGTTCATCCAAAGAGATAAATGAAATACTTGTTTCCCGTATCACTTTTCTTTGTGTACTACGGTGCACTAGCACGCCCACATTTTTCTTTTTCCTCGGCACATGAGAGAAATCTATACTCCTTGTCTTCCCTTCTCCAGGAGTGCATTATAAGATTTTTCTCATGTCAAACAAATTGGCACGCCCGGTGGGACATGTTTCTCCTCCCATCCTTGCTTTGCCGTGGTCATTGAAATCATCTTCACCCATCTCCCAGTCTGTATAGCATGGTGCATGATAAAGAATCGGCAGGGAGCTCCGCTGATCAAGGTCTCTTTCAAGATGGTGGACTTTCCTGTGGCAGCAACTCGGAGCTAGTGGTGATTCAACTTGGATCAATAATGTCCATGACTGTCATTGACCTTGGGGCCAAAGTCTACGTGCACCAAGTCTTGGAATCTGCGTAGTTTCAAACCATGCAGTCCAAGAAGGTACAAAGGCGGGCAACACCCAAGGCAAAGAAGGAGCGTCGTGAGCTTATGCTCAAGCCTCGCCTTATTGAAGGATTCAACATGGGAGGACATCCATGGAGATGTGGAGGGAGCTCAATGCCTCCGCTATAAGACCACCAACAGGCGAGCAAGTGTGGCTTCCCTTCATGCCTCTACCACGACTTCACACTCGGAGCCACCAACACACCATGGCGCACCGAGGTCAAGCTGCATGAAGGCTTGGAGGCCATCTCCCAGAACATGCGTAGGCTCATGGTGAATACTTGCTTGTCCGAAAGCCCACATCCTCTACACAACTATATGTGCGCAAGTCCCTATAGTCACCATCAACACCGATGCGGTGCATGGGAGCCATGCCTCCACAACCTGGCGGTCGATGGACGATCATTCCGCAACGACAATAGGTTCTCTATCCCCTCCTGCGAGTCAATAACATCAGGTGGCGAGGATTCAAGGCACGGATCTTCACCAACTCCAGGGAAATGTGAACCATATCCTTAGGCGGCACCGTTGTCAAGAAGCGCTGAATACTTCATCAATGCAGGTTGCAGGTATGATGAGGCGCCATTCCCCAAGTCATTGTCCTCAACATGAGCGCCTCGATGACAGTCTTCACCAACCCACCACTTGGAGCGGAGGCATCCTAACATGCTACCACGTTGGAATCGATGGTGAAGACATCAAGATGATGAGAGGAAGCCTCGACCATCTCAACGATGGGGGCCATGGGACCCTCCACGGCAAACACTTCAACCACGACTTATGTCCCGTTCTAGGCAGGGAGCTCGGTCACAAGTCACAAATCTAGGTGAAGGTGAACAGGGCAACATCATCCACTCGGCACCATGCGCTACCCCAGCCTCTGCAGGCGAAGGGTCGTCAATGCAGGTGCAAACTGGGGCTCTCCCGACGTGATACGAGGCACGGCCAAGATGGGGTGCCATCCACACCATTGCTGATATGGAGCTCACCTGAGGTGGGGCGCCATACACACCACCACCAACGCGGGGCTTCCCAAAGGCAGGGCTCCATCGACATCGACGTCGCCGACATGGAATGACCCCAAGGCGGGGCGCCATGTACACCTTCGTCGACATGGTGTACCCCCAAGGCGGGGCGCCGTCTACCTTCGTTAAAATTAAGCTCAGCTAGGCGGGGATCCTTTTTCACCTCTATCGACGAAGATTTCGGTGAAGATGGGGCACCTTCTACGTCGCTACCAATGCAGAGCTAGCTCGAAGGTGTAGCACATTCTACACCACCATCAACATGGAGCTCGCATAAAGTCGGGTGCCATCTACATGTCCTCGGATCCTGCCCGAGGTCGGTGAACTTTTTGCATCGTGGCCAACACGGAGCTCGCCTAAGGGCACGCATCTTCTACACCACCGTGAAGCTCATCCGAGGTGGGGCTCCGTCAACCACCGTCAACATGGAGCTTGCCCAAGGCGGGACACCTACACCGCCATTGACTGGCAGCCCATCAATGTTGTGGCACCATCTACACCAGCATCAACGTGGAGCTTCCCTGAAGCGGGGCTTGGTTGACACTACCGTCCATGCGGAGCTTGGCCCAGGGAGGGCTCAGTCTACACTGCTGTCGACGCGAAGCACGCCCAAGGTGTCGTGCAATCTAGTTGAACATGTCTAAGGTAGGGACGCTGCCTACACCGTCACCGGCAATAGCTCACCCCATGTGGGGTGTCATTTACACCGCCGCTGAGGCGGAGTGCCGACCATAACTTTGATAATATGGAGACCGTCCGGGCAGGTCACCATCTACGCCATTGGAAAATGAGCTTTCCTGAGGCGGGAACAACATTTACCCCGTCGCTGACATAGAGCTCGCCTAAAGGCGGGCGACATCTACACCAACACAGAGCTCACCCAAGGCGGGCGTACCTTGTACACCGCCACTAAGGCGGAGCTCAATCTCTACACTTTTGCTGACACGAAGCCAGTCTAAGGCCACCTTGCATGGTTTCAGGCTAATCATGTGTTGCCGCTTGTTGAGGCTGCAACATCGTCAACATCTACCCCAACATCCACATCTACACACATCATCAACATCCTCCTAGCACCGGCAAGGCGAAGCTGTACACCACCGACATGTCTTTTCCCGATGAAGCAATACATATCTTGCCAGGCACCGACAAGGCGAAGGCAAGTCATCCAGTCCGACACCAACAAGGCGGACACCACCAGGCCGGGCACCAACGAGGCGAAGGCCGCCCACTTCATCATCAGGCAACGACAAGACGGAGTAATACGGCTAAGCAGAGCCAGAGAAATGGATGTACCGCTCTTACTTTCACTTCATCACTACATCCTCACCGTCTACACCAAGCCAATGGTGCAATCAAAGCCTTCAACAAGACACCCAACAAGATACTCAAGAAGATGGTGACAAGGAACATGAGAGACTGGCTTGGTCGTCTCTTCGAGTCCTTATGGGCATACCATGTCACGGTCCGTACCCCAACGCAGGCGACTCCATTTTCTCTTGTTTACGGGAGTGAGGTGGTCCTACCACTGGAGGTCTAGCTACCCTCTTTGATGGTGGCTATCCAAGATGAGATCGCCCAAGACGAACAGGTACAAATGCGGTTTAAGGAGCTCGACGGCCTTGAAGAGGGGCGACTTCATACCCTATAGAACCTGGAGCTTTACTGCCAGAATGTGGTAAGAGCTTACGACAAGCTCGTCAAGCAACACGTCTTCCGGAAAGGCGAGTTGGTTCTTGTGCTCAGGCGACCCATCGTCGTGACGCACAAGACGAAGGGCAAGTTTGAGCAAAAGTGGGAAGGGCCATACGTCATCGAGCAAGTCTACAACGGGGGAGCATACCAGCTTGTCAATTCCCAGGGAGTCCGACCTATGCCCCCAATCAACGGAAGGTTTCTCAAGAAATATTGTTCTTAAAATTTTGCTTCTTTTGTTTTTTCATTGGGAAATTTTTTTCTGTGGGCTTTTTCGGATCCATGATGCATTATTCTTAGCATTTCGTGGATATATCTAGTTTTCGCCAATTTTTACGGACTAAATCCAACAAAAAATGGCTTTCTCCTATCACATCATGTTGTTGATTGAAGTTTTGGCTACTCTAGGACTTGTTGGAGGGCGGCACAATGTGTCAAGTTGCAAGTGGAGCGGCTCCTACACCTACAATGCATGACGCGTACCAGGTGTATGTTTCCGGAGGCAGCGGAGATGATTACTTGAGCACTTCTGAGTATTGAGACCCCGCGCTCTTCATGTTTCCCGGCATGCCTCATGTTCACAGAGGATCGCACTCCAGGGAAGACCATAGGAAAAGATCATGTAGGGCTGCCTGACCCAACACAAGTTGTTTTGGTGCGTATTCACATGGCAACCTTGGGGTGCGCTACTAGAATCCTAGATAAAGTTCTAGACGTTTTTTCCTAGTCCACAGAGGTGAACAGTTCCCTTCCAAGTTCCCAAGGTGGGTCCCAAAGAATCCTGGAAGAAGAACCCCCAAGAAGTTCGAGCCGAATGTAAAAAAGAAGTCCATGAAGTCCGCGGCCAATCAATCATCCGTGTGAGCAATCAAGATGACATTCCTAAAGTCCAAGAAGCAAATTCAAGAAAGAAAATCCCAATAGTCCAAGAAGCAATCAAGTGGTCCCAAGCAGTAAGGGACCCACTGGAAGGAAGCCGGAAGGTAGCTGTTCACCACCCCTCAATATGCATGAAGAAAATCGCCAAGCTGTTGTGCCAAAACCATTTACCCTAAACTTATCACACCCAAGTTGCTGGGCTCATGGGGCGTGTGCAGGGGGCATGTTGAGCTGTGGGGGCCCTCGGTAAGATGATGGGCTAGAGTATGAATTTTTGTTGCCTCTCGGAAGCATCCTGAAACATGGCGTCTTCAGACACGTACACCAAAGCTATTTAAGTTGTTGAGTTGCAATTGTTAAGGTCTTTCGACGGTTCCCAATGACAAGTCGTTCGGTAGTCTTCTCGGATATCACACCTATAGCTGGTGTATAACGGGAAAGCCAACATTTTAAAAACCGCAAGTAAATTTTTTTTCTCCGTCACTTTGTCGACGATTTTCGTTTGGTGTTCCTAGTTGTGCTCCTCCAACATCTTTGCAGCCATGGAGAGGCACTCCCTGTCATCGTCGACGGCTTTCCGACAACAACCACTACATCAAACTACGTCCTGGGTGTTTGGGTGCGGCAATACCCATGTGTCCTTGACAACACCAATGACAGCCCGACAACCAATGGTCTACACCGACACGCATGATGGGTGCTGGAAGTCAACACCGGAGCTCATGAAGGTGGAGCCGATTTCTCCGCAACCCCGTCCAACAACAATGAAGCATGGGGGCAATGTAAACTCCTCGATTATTCATAAGGCCGATGGCGTCCCGGCGCACCACCAGAATTATCACACCATAGATGGTGTGACGGTTCGCTCAACGAAGGGGAGCTATCAACGGTCTACCGGTGCCTTGCCTACATCAATGCAAAGAGTTCATGGGAGCAGTGCAACGCGCCAGTGCGGCCAGCGTGAATCTGTGAAACCCTCCAATCTAGTCGGCTGGCACCGTAGCAGCTAGACGGTTGCGGCGAGATTGGTAAATTTTTTTTTAGTTTTCAGGACAAGCCATGTTAGTTTGTCATGGAATGAAGACGAGACAGGGTTGCTTCATTAACTAGTATCATGCTTGTTATATGATCCAACGAGCTCCCTAAAGAACACAGTTGTGGATGGACATACCTACACTAAGACATGTTGTTACTAATCAATCATCTTCGGAATGGCGCACACCTCGTCATGGAGATGTGAACTCTGAACTGGTTCTTCAGGCTGCATATGAATCATGCGCCAAGAAAAGAGAGAGAAATATTCATCGAGTCAAGCTCGATTTGCTTCACACTCAAGCTCAACTCGACGAGGAGGCATTTGTTTGACGAGTTTTTGTGCACTATTGCATAAAATATATTTTTAATTGAGTTTTAACGCAGGCTAGATAAGCAATGGCAAGTCAAAATATAAAGCTCGCGTATGTACCTAAATACCACAGGTGTATTCAAACATCTCGTTAGTCCAAATGGACTAGATATGTTTATTAACATTTTAGCATTGCATGCATTGCCAAGATTCCCATGCACGTACTAGTACATGCATGCAACACATTCTGGAGCACGTCCTGGCCGGGCTGAACGCGGTTTAAAACCTATACACCAGTGTATATGTATGTATATTCAAGTATCTGCAGCCATCCAACAACCTCGTAATTGGTATGTATTTGTATATCCTATATATACATACACTGTATGTATGTGTATTCAGTTATCTGCGGCCGTCCGGCAAGCACCCTCGTACATGTCTCCATACCCACAATACGTGCCCATGAGGCAGTGATTCTTATGGATTTTATTTCATATTCATGCGTACATGGAAAGTGAATGAAAGGAAAGCCAACACATGCTTGTGCGGCAAGATACAGCGAGTTGGCAAGTCTTCGATTATTGGACGTGTATCAGTTTTGTTTCCTTTCTTTGTGCAGACTTGGGAATCAAGAAGAGAAAACTGCGGTCGTGTTCAGCGTTGGCACCAATCCAACACTCCCGGCTAGCTATATAAAGCAAAGCTGAGGAGGCAACGGGGGCACCAGAAAAACCCACCAGCCGCCGCATCAAGAACAAGGAGGTAGACCCAGGAGGAGACGCGCCCGTGGCGGCGGAGAAGACGACGCGCCTAGCGAAGGAAACCAGAGGAGCGTGATCTCGCCCTCGCACACATGCCCATGGATGACGAGGATGCATGTTAAGCTCGGTGGATACACCGGCGACGACGACGATGGAGATCTTCAGGACATCCATATACATATATGCATCGTTATTACGCATGGTGGCTTCATGGTACGCATATGTTTTCTCTGATGTATCAGGTGCAATGGGGCGGCGCCACGCACCAAGCAGGCAGTCAAGACCTCACATACGCACGCACAAGACGAAGAGAAGACGAGGGCTCACGGGCGGGGACCAACCGGATGAAGAACAAGCTAGCCACGCACGTCGGAGGCCAGGACCAGAACCTAGTGACGTGCCCCGGCGGCAGCGTCGAGGTGGAGAAGACGCGCCCCTAGCAGCAGCGTCATCGACGAAGATAGGCAGGAGGCATCACAGCTGATCAGAAGCGGCGGCCGAGATGAACGCAATGCATGCAGGAGGTGTTTCTCGCTGCAGGCATCAACTATGTTTGTGTTTCTTTGTTTTATCAGGTTTCAAAGAATGCATGCATTAGAAGGATGGAAGGGATGAGCTAGCGCAAATCAAGCACCAAAGAGATGATGCATCCATCAAGCAGCAGGAGGACGGAGCCATCCAGGCGAGAAGGTGCCGCACAAAGAGAGCAAAAGAGGGAGACAGAGGTAGCCGGCGAGGCAAAAGCACCTCTCACAGGCTCCTGCACACAGAGAAGACGAGGAGACACGACCCTGGCGGCAGCGTCGAGAGGAGACGCGCCCCTGCTAGCAGCATCGAGAAGATTAGAGAGTGCGCCCATGCAGCGGCGCATGCGCCAAGGGGATGCAGGCATGCGGAAACGACATCCTCACACGGAAGCAAAGCAGTGACGAGCAGATGAAAGTGCCCGCGGGAGGACTTCTGGCGGTGCAATAATCTTGTTGTTTCTCTATGTGTTATTGCAGGATGGCCAAAGGACATGTTGAGTTCATGATGTACGTATGCATCACTACCGTCTTGCGTCGAGGCTAGAACACATCCATAAGAGCCAGCAACAAGCACACATACGCAGGCTCCCGCACATGTAGAGAAGACGAGGAGACGCGCCCCTGGCCACAATGTCGAGGAGATTAGAGGGCGCGCCCATGCGATGGCGCGTACGCCAAGGGGACGCAGTGAAGGCATCCTCACATGGAAGCAGAGGGTCGACAAGCAGATGAACGTGCCCGCAGGAGAACTTCCTTCGGTGCAATAATCTTTCTTTTTCTATGTGTTATCATCTATTTTGCAGAATGACCTCTGCATGACACGCCTAGCAGAGGTGGCTGAGGAAATGGAGCACTCTTCTCAGATTTGAGGAGGCGAACGACACGCCCAACGGAGGTGGCCGTGGACAAAGACGTGCTTTTCTCATACAGGTGCTGTCAATGCAGCGGACAACATGCCCAATAGAGGTGGCCGCAGACGAAGAGGCGCTCTTCTCATACCAGGTGTTGACGAGGCGGCGGACGACACGCCCGGCGGTGGTGGCCACGGACGAAGCGACACTCTTTCTTGTACCAGATGCAATGAAGACGGCGGATGATGCAGGACAAGGAGACTGCAGCAACACCGTCAGGCCCATCGCCAACATCGTCAACCCGGTACCATGGAGGATCATGGCTCAAAGCTCTCGCAAGAAGGACGTCACCAATGTATAACCAAACCTTTGTCGTGAAGGACAGAGGTGTGGAGCTCGCAGGACGACACCATCGATGTCTACCTCATCAAGATGGAGCCCGCGACCTGGAACCATGAAGAGGTCACACACCCCGGTACTGCCCGTAACACGAAGAAGATGGCGCTACACGCTATCATCCGTGACCCAGAGGAGAAGATGGTGACACACATTGGTCTCCGTGTCCCAAAGCCCATGGAGACGAGGTGTGATGGCGAGGAGGCGGCATGGCTTCACCAACATTAACTTTCAATGGCCCTATGAGGCGACATCCTTTGTCTTGATGGACCTCCGTAAAATCAGCGTCCAGCCGAGACAAGGTGCCAACTACACCGGCATTACCGATATGAGCGATCGTTGGTTTTACATCGACGCCGGTCTCGATAACAATACTCTCGTGAGGCGAACCCCTTGCGTACCCCGATGAAACTGCTACATCGTCAAGAAGTCCAAGCAGAGCAGGACCCATGCAACTTCAACACCGACTACATCAACACCGTCAAGACCGACGAGGCGCGACGGCGAGGGCGAACGTGGCCAGCACAAGGCCATGTATTGAGCAGCACGTGTGCCGACGAGGACACAGGCTTTGTCGCCGCCCACACTACACAGACACCATCATCATCATGCATGGATAACGCGAAGCAAAGACGATGAAGATGACCACACGTCTTAATCGGAGGTATCTCGCGGAGCAACCCGCGGGAGTAATTAACCGGGAGCTTTTCGAGGCCCCGGGAATCAGGAGACCGCACATCGCCATAGTCAGGCAGGCCGTGCTAGTAGGCCATAGAGCGCAACCATTTTTACGGGATCTTGTAATTTTGTTCATCCAAAGAGATAAATGAAATATTTGTTTCCCGTATCACTTTTCTTTGTGTACTACGGTACACTGGCACGCCCGCACTTTTTTTTCCCCCGGCACATGAGAGAAATCTATACTCCTTCTCTTCCCTTCTCCAGGAGTGCATTATAAGATTTTTCTCGTGTCAAACACATGATGCTAAATTTGGTAAAAGTGAGATTTGAGAGTCCTCAACTTCTAATAATATTGAACCTATTATCTCATATTTCAACGAATTTGATTATGATAATTGTTCTTTAGAAGGTTGTATTTCCTTATCGCAATCCATTGTTAATTCTCCTCATGCTTATAGTCAAAACAAAGCTTTTACCAAACATATCGTTGATGCCTTGATGCAATCTTATGATGAATAACTTAATTTGGAAGTTTCGATACCTAGAAAACTTAATGATGAGTGGGAACCAACTATAAAGATTAGAATTAAAGATTATGAGTGTTTTGCTTTGTGTGATTTGGGTGCTAGTGTTTCCACGATTCCGAAAACTTTATGTGATATTCTAGGTTTCCATGATCTTTATGATTGCGCTTTAAATTTGCACCTTGCGGATTCCACCATTAAAAAGCCAATGGGAAGGATCAATGACGTTCTCATTGTTGCAAATAGAAATTTGGTGCCCGTGGATTTTATCGTTCTTGATATAGATTGCAATCTTTCTTGCCCTATTATTCTTGGTAGACCTTTCCCTAGAACGATTGGTGCGATTATTGATATGAAGGAAGGAAATATTAGATTCCAATTTCCATTAAAGAAAGGAATGGAGCACTTTCCAAGAAATAAAGTCAAATTACCTTATGAATCTGTCATGTGGGCTACTTATGAATTTAGTGCCAAAGATGGCACTCGTTAGATCTATCTTCGCTTTTATGGCTAGCTAGGGGCGTTAAACGATAGCGCTAGTTGGGAGGCAACCCAATTTTCTTTATGATTTTTGTTTTTGCTCCTGTTTAGTAATAAATCTTGCATCTACCTTCTGTTTAGATGTGTTTTTATCTTTTAGTTAGTGTTTGTGCCAAGTAGAACCTATAGGATAACCTATGATGATAGTTGATTTGATTCTGCTGAAAAACAGAAACTTTGCACGCACGAATATAATTTTTTTAAATCACAGGAACGTGATTTTGCGTTGATTATTTTTGATTCTGTTCAATAAGCAAATTTTCCAGGACTTCCTATTTTGGTAGGATTTTTAGAGTTCCAGAAGTTTGCGTTACTTACAGATTGCTACAGTCTGTTTTGTTTTTGACAGATTCTGTTTTTCGTGTGTTGTTTGCTTATTTTGATGCATCTATGGCTAATAAAATAGTTTAAAAACCATAGAGAAGTTGGAATACAGTAGGTTTAACACCAAAATAAATAAATAATGAGTTCATTACATTACCTTATGTGGTGGTTTTGTTTTCTTTCACTAACGGAGCTTATAAGATTTCCTGTTGAGTTTTGTGTTGTGAAGTTTTCATGTTTTGGGTAAAGCTTTTATGGACTATGGAATAAAGGGTGGAAAGAGCCTAAGCTTGGGGATGGCCAAGGCACCCCAAGATATTCAAGAATAGCCAAAAGCCTAAGCTTGGGGATGCTCCGGGAAATCATCCCCTCTTTCGTCTTTGTTCATTGGTAACTTTACTTGGAGCTATATTTTTATTCGCCACATGATATGTGTTTTGCTTGGAGCGTCGTGTATTATATTAGTCTTTGCTTTTTAGTTTACCACAATCATCCTTGCTGTACACACCTTTTGGGAGAAGCCTATTTGATTAGAATTTGCTAGAATACTCTATGTGCTTCACTTATATCTTTTGAGCTTGATAGTTTTTGATCTAGTGCTTCACTTATATCTTTTAGAGCAAGGTGGTGACTTATTTTTGTAGAAATTACTAGTCTCTCATGCTTCACTTATATTATTTTGAGAGTCTTTTAGAACAGCATGGTATTTGCTTTGGTTATAAAATTGGTCCTAGAATGGTAGGCATCCAAGTTGGGTATAATAAAAACTATCATAGGAAGTGAATTGGATGCTATGATCAATTTGATACTTGATAATTGTTTTGAGATATGGAGGTAGTGATATTAAAGTCATGCTAGTTGGGTGATTATGAATTTAAAGAATGCTTGTGTTCAAGTTAGCAAGTCCCGTAGCATGCACGTATGGTTAAAGTTGTGTAACAAATTTGAAACATGAAGTGTACCAGGCTTGTGCATCCTTATGAGTGGCGGTCGGGGACGAGCGATGGTCTTTTCCTACCAATCTATCCCCCTAGAAGCATGCACTTAGTACTTGATTTTTGATGACTTCTAAATTTTTGCAATAAGTATATGATTTCTTTTTACTAATTTTGAGTACGCACTTTTACCTTTCCGCCTTTGCTAGCCTCTTCGGTGCCGTGCATTGCCCTTTCTCACCTTGAGAGTTGGTGGAAACTTCGCCGGTGCATCCAAACCCCGTTATATGATACGCTCTATCACACATAAACCTCCATATATCTTCCTCAAAACAGCCACCATACCTACCTATTATGGCATTTCCATAGCCATTCCGAGATATATTGCCATGCAACGTTCCACCCTTCCGTTCATCATCATCATGACATACTTTACATTTGTCATATTGCCATTGCATGATCATGTAGTTGACATCGTATTTGTGGCAAAGCCACCATGCATTATTTTTCATACATGTCACTCTTGATTCATTGCACCATCCCGATACACCGCCGGAGGCATTCATATAGAGTCATATCTTGTTCTAGCTTCAAGTTGTAATTCTTATCTTGTAATCAATAGAAGTGTGATGATCATAATTATTAGAACATTGCCCAAATAAAAAAAGGAAAAAAAGAAGAAAGGCCAAAAAGAAAAAAAGAAAGGCCCAAACAAAAAAATAGAAAAAAAAGAAAAAACAGAAAAACAGAGAAAATAAATAAAAAGGGCAATGTTACTATCTCTTTTTCCACACATGTGCTTCAAAGTAGCACCTTGTTCTTCATGTAGTGAGTCTCATATATTGTGCTTCAAGGTAGCACCATATTTTTCATATAGTGAGTCTCATAAGTTGTGTTTTTCATACTAGTGGGAATTTTTCATTATAGAACTTGGCTTGTATATTCCTACGATGGGCTTCCTCAAATGCCCTAGGTCTTCGTGAGCAAGCAAGTTGGATGCACACCCACTAGTTTTCTTTTTTTCAGCATTCATTTATAGCTCTAGTGCAAGTTGGATGCACACCCACTAGTTTCCCTACTCCTCATGTTGACATCAATTTTTTTTATTTTTTTTCAAAACTAGTAATGGCGCACCGTGGGTGTGGTGCGCCATTACTAGTTTAACTAGTAATGGCGCACCACCCCAC
>NC_041383.1:366012731-366018023 GCF_002162155.2 Triticum dicoccoides
AGTTTTAAAAAAAATAAAAGAAAATGATGGAAATGTCAAAAAAATAAAAGAAAATAAGTTTCCCATGTGATATGTGCTCTAGTTGTTGGGAAAATTTACAAATATGAATTTCGACTTATTTGCAAAATCTCTATTGAAATGTGTAAAATGGGCATAACTTTTGCATACGAACTCGGATGAAAAAGTTTTTTATATGAAAAATCATCTACTCGAAAAGTTACATCCAAATCTGAAGTTAAGCATTTTCAAAATCCCCAAAAACCTAACAGAAAAAAAGTTACGGGGCTTTCAAGATCTAGAGGAAAAAAAATTCAAAAAATTTCAAACTTACTAGTGGCGCACCGTGGATGTGGTGCGCCACTAGTAACAGAAAAAAACTAGTTTTGATTTTTTTTGAATTTTTTTCAAAAAATGATACGTAATATGACCGGGAAGTTTGAAATATTTTTCAAAATTTCATCATTGTCATGAACATGAACAAAGTCCTAGACATCAACAAGTGCCTGTGAAGTGAGCTGTTGCTGGGGTTGGATAGAACTCTGAAGTTAAGCATGCTTGGGCTGGAGTAGTGTGAGGATGGGTGACCTTTCGGGAAGTTTGACCACAGAGTGCGATTTGACCTGACATTAAGCATATTGACCCGAGATTAAGCCATAGTGAACTGAGATTAAGAAAAATATGAAAGAAAAATTGAATTTTTTTAAAAAAAACTAAAAAAAATTGAAAAAAAATTGTTACTAATGGCGCACTTCTATGTGGTGCGCCATTAGTATACCAGATACTAATGGCGCACCGTGGGCTATTCTAATGGCGCACCGGCGGTGCGCCATTAGTATACCAGATACTAATGGCGCACCACAGGTGCACCATTAGTAAAAAATACTAGTGGTGTGGTACTAATGGCGCACCGGTAGTGCGCCATTAGTAGGCAAAACCGATGCGCCATTAGTAGGCCTTTTCCTAGTAGTGGTTGCCAGTTACGGTGCGAGGTCGGAGGCCGAGATATGCACGTTTCTCTCATACACGTATGCGCGTGTGTGCGAGGCGTTGACTCTAACTAAACCCGGGCGAGGCGTTGGCTCTAACTGAACCCGAGCGATTGCACTGTAGGCTACGCATTACAGAACCCGAGCGATCGATCGATGGCTGTTAACTGAATCCGATGGAGCGATTCCTTCGCTACTGCTGCTAACTGAAGTCGATCGATTGATGAACAATGATCACTGCGGGGGGGTTTGGATGAACAGTGAGCGGTGGCGTTGCCTCTGGATGAACATGACCCCGTGGTGTGGAGGGTTGGATGAACAGTAGACGGTGGAGGGGTGGCCGTGGAGGGGTGGTTGAACAGGACCCCGTGGTGTGGAGGGATGGATGAACAGTAGATGGTGGAGGGGTTCCCGTGGAGGGGTGGTTGAACAGTAGCTGGTGGAGTAGCGCGAGGTGGAGGCTGGATGAACAGGAGCCCGTGGAGGCTGGAGGAGGTCGACGGTAGCCCGTGGAGGCTGGAGGAGGTCGACGGTGGAGATAAACAGTATCTCGTGGAGTCCCGTTTTGCGGTACGCCACAGCCCTCCCGATGAACAGGACCCCCATTTCGACCGTAGCGCTCCAACACAAGTCCGTTTCTTTCGTTTTGCGGTACGCCACAGCCCTCCCGATCAACAGGACCCCCGTTTCAACCGTAGGAGGTCCGTTTTGTCCGTTTTGCGGTACGCCACACCCCTCCCGATCAACAGGACTCCCATTTCGACCGTAGGAGGTCCGTTTCCTCCGTTTTGCGTTACGCCACACCCCTCCTGATCAACAGGACCCCGTTCCGAACATAGGAGGTCCGTTTCCTCCGTTCTGCGGTACGCCAGGCCTCGTTTCCATCGCCTGTTCCGTCCAAGCCCTCCTGATGAACACGACCACGCATTCCGTTCCGACCTAACCGGTTGGCTCCCACACGTTTCGTTGCCTCCCGATGAACACGACGCATTCCGTTTCCTCCCCATGAACATGACGCATTCCGTTGCCTCCCCATGAACATGACGACGACATTGTTTCTCCGTTTCGACACAGCCATGTACATGAGCCCTCACCGTACGTATGCGCGAGTAGGCGTTCGAGACCCCGCCCATATGTACACATACGTGGCCGTATTTTCTTTCTTGCACCCTGGCCGCTATACGTATGTGTACATGCTACGTGCGCGCCTCTACTACGACACGTGCGCGCCTCTACATCCACCAGTATATATGTACGTACACGTTCGCGACCAGAATGACAACGCTACGTACGCTTCGACCAGGTGGGTCCCGACTGTCAGGCCCTTCCTTGCCTATGAAGATGTAGCTGGTGGGTCCCAGCAGTAAGGGGGGCGAATCTTTTTTGTTTACCCCGACGCACTTCCTTGCATGCGAAGATGTAGCTGGTGGGTCCCAACAGTCAGGGGGACGAATCGTCTTTTTTTGCCCGGACGCACTTCCTTGCGTGCGAAGGTGTAGCTGGTGGGTCCCAGCAGTTAGGGGGAAACATTTTTTTTGCAAAATACAGTGGCCCGTCCAGTGGGTCCCCACTGTCAGGTGGAGGAATAATTATTTTGCGCATAATAAGGAGGCACTTCCTTGCTGCGGCCGTGGACCCAGCTGTCAGCGTCTCCACGCACAGTAATCTTTCGATGGAAGTCAGTCGTTGACCACATTGACCACGCCGCGCCGAGAGCACCACGGCGGTGGACGACAGCGAGGCCTAGGAAGGGGACGACACGGAGGCAGGGAAGACTCGGCAGTTGTTTCCCACGCGGAGGGGAGTACGACTGTACGAGGGTTTACTTGTTCGTCTGCCGTCCCCAGAGAATAACAGCAGGTGTGGGTGAGTAGAGAGATGGCTAGGCCAGCGATGGGAGTACGGTGGGGCAGTGAGGCCTGTGCGGCAGCACAGCCGGCCGCGGGGAGGAGGGAGCAGGCAGTCCCGCCGACGCTTGTTTGAGCGGCTGGAGCAGGAAGAGCAGAGATTGAAGAAGCACGATGGTCGTTGGATGCACATCCAACCGTCACTGCTTGCACGTCAAACCTTTTTCTAGGAAAGCCTCAAATCTATGGAAAACAGCATACAACCCATCTGGCATTATTTCTAATAATTTACAGCCCATTTGCTAATTCTTAATGGTTTTTTCGAGCCCATATTCTTTTTGTTAGCATTACAGCCCATATTGTGGCCACGGTTAAAAAATTATACGAAATTTTGCATATTTCGGTGCGGTCCGAACTGTTTTTAATCCCAAAATTTTGACTCACATTCAAACTGATTTTAAAAATAAATGTATATCAATATCAAATCCAACAAATTCTCCACGCATAAAAATTAGAGTAATTTAAAATCTTGAAATGAAAAAAATTTTGAAACTAATTGCTGGTTTGATGTGTTTTAAAAATGTACAACCCATTTCTCATTACTGATGGGCCATTTTCTCGGCCAGCCGAATGAAAGCTCTCCTCGTCTTGAAAGATTTGCAGCCCAACAGGCCTGACAAAGCGACTTACTTGGCAAATCACAAAAAAACTGGGCTATGGCCGTGGACCCAGCTGTCAGCCTCTCCATGTACAGTACTCTTCCGATGGAAGTCGTTCCTTGACCGTGTTGACCACGCCGCGCGGAGAGCACCACGGCGGTGGACGACGACGAGGCCTAGGAAGGGGACGACACGGAGCTGGGGAAGACGCGGCAGTGGAAGCCCGCGCGGAGAGGACTACGAGGGTTCACTAGTTCGGCTGTGGTGTGAGGCTGCCGTCGCCGCAGGGCCTGGCCAGCGGTGGGAATAGTAGGGGGCGGTGAGGCCTCCACGACAGCATAGCCGGCCACGGGAGGCAGGAGCATGCGGCACGACCGGTGCTGCTTTGGGCGGCTGGAGCAAGAAGACTAGAGTTTGAAGAAGCACTACGGCTGTTGGATGGACATCGTACGGTCACTGGACCTAGAGTCGTTCATATTGACTAAGTTGACAAAGCCCTTCGTCCCCGTCAACTTAGTAGGCCCACAGACAGCCTCCCACCAAGGTGGGTCCCAGCTAGCCGGGGGAGTATTCATTTTCTTGTGCGTAATAAGGAGGCACTTCCGGTGGGTCCAAGTGATGAGGACATCAATACAATTGCTACACCCACAGCCCCTGCTGCTATACATACTGGACCAATTACTAGAGCTCGTGCACGCCAACTAAATTACCAGGTACTTTCGTTTCTTGGTAATGATTCTAATGTTCATGAGAATATGATGCTGCCTAAATTGGATACATTTGTTTTGCTTACAAATGAAGGGCCTAGCTTGGAGAAGGATGAACATTGGAGCAAGAACAAGCATGGAGATGATGGCATGCGCAAGGGAAACAAGAACGGAGTTACAAGTGATGATTTCAGGACTTTGAAGCCACCATAATGGGTGCATGAAGCCTTGGACGGAATATACAAGACGCCACTTCATAAATTTCGTCCCGAGGCTATTTTAGGTGCTGCGTCACCTTATTATTGGGCCAGGCCCATGTAATTTCGAAATACATAAGTATAGGCTATTTTTAGAGTCCGTATGTGTGGGGAAACAAGAGATAGGGTTGATTTCGGACCCCTCCACCAAGGGCCACGAAATTCTCCCCCTCTTCCTCCATATATACAGCCCTTAGGGCATCGTTTAGACTTTGGGTTTTGTTTAGATTAAAAGTTCGCCATAGCTGCAACTTCGCGTACTTCGTTTGTGTCCAACGACCAGACAAAGGCGTCACAGAACCCCACCTTGATCAATAAAGCTTTTCATCTTATATTCGCAATATCCAGATTGCAATCTTAGTTTCTTGCTTGTTCTTCGTTTGCTCGCAGGAAACAGACCCTCGTGGTCAGGTTGATCGTGCTCCGGCGTGGTCAATAACCTCTCGGAGTTGGTTTAGCGATTGCTAAGGCGCGTCGTCCTCGCACGTTCGTAGTCGGATCGTCAAAGTCGACTTCCACCAAAGCGAAATACACCATCTCATCGAAAGACGGGACACCCTCGCCTCTATCAAGTGGTATCAGATTTCCAGGTTGCTCGGTGAGATTTTACAGTTTTTTCGTAGTTTAGATCGAGTCTGTTCTTCATACCTACAGTCCACGAGAAAGCCACAAAAAAAATTAGGGTTAGTTCATCATATCCGAACCAATCTGAGCCTTTGCATAATCTTTTTAGGGTTTTGCTTTGTTGAATTTGCGGTTGCATCGTCGTGTCTAGTTGCTGGTCTTAGAGTCTAGTCTTTTAGAGTTTCGAGTTCTGGTCATAAGTTGTCACGTCG
>NC_041383.1:366023883-366036220 GCF_002162155.2 Triticum dicoccoides
AAATACATAAGTATAGGCTATTTTTAGAGTCCGTATGTGTGGGGAAACAAGAGATAGGGTTGATTTCGGACCCCTCCACCAAGGGCCACGAAATTCTCCCCCTCTTCCTCCATATATACAGCCCTTAGGGCATCGTTTAGACTTTGGGTTTTGTTTAGATTAAAAGTTCGCCATAGCTGCAACTTCGCGTACTTCGTTTGTGTTCAACGACCAGACAAAGGCGTCACAGAACCCCACCTTGATCAATAAAGCTTTTCATCTTATATTCGCAATATCCAGATTGCAATCTTAGTTTCTTGCTTGTTCTTCGTTTGCTCGCAGGAAACAGACCCTCGTGGTCAGGTTGATCGTGCTCCGGCGTGGTCAATAACCTCTCGGAGTTGGTTTAGCGATTGCTAAGGCGCGACGTCCTCGCACGTTCGTAGTCGGATCGTCAAAGTCGACTTCCACCAAAGCGAAATACACCATCTCATCGAAAGACGGGACACCCTCGCCTCTATCACCAAGCTGACAGCGGGGGGGAACGTTTTTTCGCGAAATACGGTGGCCCGTCCGGTGGGTCCCAGCAGTCAGGGGGAAATGATTTTTTGCAAAATACTGGTGGCCCGTCCGGTGGGTCCCCGCTGTTAGGTGGAGGAATAATTATTTTCCGCGTAATAAGGAGTCACATCCTTGCGACTGCCGTGGACCCAGCTGTCAGCCTCTCCACGTACAGTACTCTTCCGATGGAAGTCGGTCGTTGACCACATTGACCACGCTGCGCCGAGAGCACCACGGCGGTGGACGACGGCGAGGCCTAGGAAGGGGACAACGCGGAGCCGGGCCACGGGAGGCAGGAGTAGGCGGTAGCACAGCCAACCACGGGAGGCAGGAGCATGCGGCATGACCGGCGCTGCTTTGGGCGGCTGGAGCAAGAAGGCCAGAGGTTGAAGAAGCACTATGGCCGTTGGATGGACATCATACGGTCACTGGAGTATTGACTAAGTTGACAAAGCCCTCCGTCCTCGTCAACTTAGTAGGCCCACAAGTCAGCCCAACAATATGGTGGGTCCAAGCTAGCAGGGGGTATTCATTTTTTTTGGCGTAATAAGGAGGCACTTCCTTGCGTGCGAAGATATAGCTGGTGGGTCCGACCTGTCAATGGGGGGAACGTTTTTTTCGTGAAATACAGAGGCCCTTCCTGTGGGTCCTAGCTGTTAGGTGGAGGAATCATTATTTTGCGCATAATAAGGAGGCATTTCCTTGTGTGCGGCCGTGGACCCAGCTGTCACCCTCTCCACGTACAGTCCACTTCCGATGGATGTCGTTCATTGACCATGTTGACCAGGCCACGCCGAGAGCACCAGGGCGGTGGACGACGGTGAGGTCTAGGAAGGGAACGACACGGAGCCAGGGAATACTCGGCAGTTGTTTCAGACGTGGAGGAGTACGAGGGTTTACTGGTTCGTCTGCCGTCGCCGGAGAATAACAACATGTGTGGGTGAGTAGAGGGATGGCTAGGCCAGCGATGGGAGTATGGTGGGGCCATGAGGCCTATGCGGCAGCATAGCCGGCCGCGGGAGGAGGGAGCAGGCAGTCCCGCCGGCGCTTGCTTGAGCGGCTGGAGCATGAAGAGCACAGATTGAAGAAGCACGACAGCCGTTGGATGGAGATCCAGTAGTCACTGCTCTCGTGTGTTGACTAAGTTGACAGGACGTTGCATGTGCGTCAACCTTTTTTTATGAAAGCATACGCGTCAACCTGTAGTAGGCGCACAAGTCAGCCTCAAATCTGTGGAAAACAACATACAACCCATCTGCCATTATTTCTAATAATGTACAACCCATTTGCTAACTCTTAAGATTTTTTTGGAGCCCTCTTCTTTTTGTTAGCATTACACCCCATATTGTGGCCACGGTTAAAAAGTATACGAATTTTGCATATTTTGGTGCGGTCAAATGTTTTTAATCCAGAAATATCGATTCACATTCAAACTATTTTGAAAAATAATTTATATAAATATAAAATCCAAATAATTGTCCACGCATAAAAATCAATGGAATCTAAGATCTTGTAATGAAAAAAATTGAAACTAATTCCCGGTTTGATGTGTTTTAAAAATGTATAGGCCATTTCTGGGCAAACCGAATGAAACTCTCATCATCTTGAAAGATTTGCAGCCCAGCAGGGCTGATAAATCAAGTAGGCCTTGTTTGGGTATTTCTTTTAAAAAATAGAACTGGGCTGGCCATTTTCAGCAAGAAAAAAACACAACTGGGCTCATGATGTGGTAAACTTAAATAAAACCCTGGCTAGACGGGCCACAGCCCCCGCACAGCCCCGTTGTTACCCTGATCCGTCGCTAAAACTAGTATAAATAACAACTTCTTGTTCCTCACAAAAAAAAACTGCGCGACTTGCTGGGTCCCTGGTGTCAGCCGCTCGTAGTGTAATTCTCTCGTTTATTGACTACGTTCACAATGGCGTGAGCCCCAGATGTCCAACCATCAGGAGGAACCATATTTTTGGGCTTGTACTATAGAGGCACTTGCTTGCGTACTGTCATGACGCTGGTGGGTCCCTACTGTCATCCTCTCCACGTATAGTCATCTCCATGTTCCTCTCGGTTGTTGACGACGTTGACAACACAAGAGGGCGGCACACCGCGCACGGCGAGCGAACCAAGGCTGCAAGGCGGAGGATGACGGCGAGGCCTCGGACGGAACGAACAAGAGCCATTGAAGATGCGTTGGTCCAATCATAGGCGGAGGGGAGTACGAGGGTTGACTGGTTCGGGCGCGGGTGAGTGTTGGGGTTGACATCGCCGGAGAATAACATGACGTGTGGGGGAATAGAGGGAGGGACTGGCCAACGTTGGAGGGTACGTACGGTAGGGCGGCGGAGGCACAGCCAGCCATGGGAGGCGGGAGTAGGTGGAGCCGATGGGGTGGTTTGGTTTGGGACGCTGGAGGAAGAAGAAGACAAGAGATAGAAGATACACGACCGATGTTGGATGTCAATCCAACGGCTGGTAGGCAGAATCGTTTGTTGACTCGCTAGTAAGTCGACACCACCTTGGATAGGCTATTTCTTCGCGGGTCCCAAATGTCAGAATCCAAATCCGTCACGGTCATGCAGCCTTTCCTATGAAAATTTACAGCCCATTTGATGTGCTAGTTCGAAATAAGTTTGTGGATACTCATGGGGGCTAATCACTTGGCTTCTGTAATGCACAGTGAGCTCAAGCAGCCGGCATGAGTGATGTTATTTCCCTTGGTTGTGTTTTGTTACAATATTTCACTCTAAATTAAACGCATGGCAAGCCATTTGCCTTGTTTCAAAAAAATATGACAGTCACAGCCGAGTTGAAAAGGGCAGGAACATCTAACTCCAGCTTACAAACTGTACAAAAGCATGAGGGTTGATTGTTCATCAGGTTTACAAAAAAACCAGATTTAAAAGGGCGACAACATCTAACTCCAACATTGTTTTCGACAGTCACAGTCAAATGGATCGGTCAGGTCCATAGAATAAACATCTTGGGTCGTAAAATTTACTGGATTATGACCACAATATGTTGTAAATAGAAGCCCCACACGTTCTGAAGCTCTTTTGCCCACCTGAAACTCCTTTTTTTGCTCTTCCACATACCCATCCGTCAAAACCATGCTGCTGATAAACTTAAGCCTGATGGATAATAGTAACCTCGCATTCAGCAGGAAGAATGTGACAAATCTTTTGTTTGCATGGTTGGCTACATATCGTTCTAGCGTTATTGTCTTCAATCGAATCTCATGAGAAGTGAGAAAATCCCGATGTTTACGAATCCACCGATTGGTTATAACTTTCTTACCCCGTCATGTTGCCTAAATAGACATGAAGATTGAAAACAGTTAAGGTCTAAAAGAAGAGTGTCGAAAGAGCAACAGCTGAACGGTTAATTCTAGTACACTATATGCGGGCTTCCAATGTGCGTGAAATTATCACCTTTATATACAACTTCTCCAGACATGGAAAGCATTGCAGCAAGTGAATAATCTTGTTCAGATCAAAAATATTCATTTGGATATATAAGATCTTGACAGAATCCAGCACCACTGATAGGCTATCCATGGAGAAACTCTTCATTGAGCATAGAACATAATATTAGTACAAAATGTGTACTCCAAGATGATATATAAATTATGTGCAGAAATTTAAAATGCACCTTATGGTTACAAGTGTAGATGATAATATAAAGTACCTGAAGAACTGTGGAGCGAAACACCATATTGAAATGAGCACAAAGATCATGTATTACACCCAAGGTCTCCAGTTTAGGGACAGATAGGACAGTTATTTGCAACGGTGAATAACTAGAATCAAGGATCAACCTTTGAAGTGAAGGGGCATCTTGGATGATGAGCTGCCTTCCGTCAAAAGAAATTCCAATTCTTACAAGGTTAGGTGCCTTTATTTGGAGACAACCGATTCTAACAGTGAAAACAAGCACCAAGCACTCCAGCATAGGGCAAGTGGAGTGGATGATGCTGTGCAATGAGGCCTCCGATATATGAACCCACACAAGTGAAAGTTTCTTGAGAAATGTGAGTTGAAGGTTTAGTACCAGATTGTGTGGTAGGTAGCACAGCGCAAAGGTGGCGGTGTGGAGAGAGGAGGAAAACCGCGAGATGGACATCGTTGCTGAGGGCACAAGTTCATGGTGTTCGGTATGTGGTATGTGATTTCCAGGGGAATAGTAGAACTCAAGCAGCTGTAGTTCTCTGAATTCAGGGGATTTCAGCCAGGCGTCCACCATGCAGTCCATGGTATGCTTGCTCAGGTAGCATGACGGGATGCAGAAACTTTGAACAGAGCCCTGGTGGGAGGAGATGATGGCTCTGGGGATTTCAAAATCATTGAAGAGAGATAGCTGACGACAGTCGAGATTAAGGGGCACGGCGCGCCATAGAGGGCGCCATCGAATTGAGAGGACTTGGGTGCGGCAGCAATCCTTGGTGGGGAGATCGCTGATGCGGTCCACCCGAGATTCTATGGGTTCCTGGGATCCGGTGGGGGCGGGGTCGCCGCTTCTCCCCGCGCTACCGGGTACGGGATCTACAACAGGCGTCGCCACTGACGGGAGCCTCATCTTCTTGGCGCTGGGGTCAGCCGACTCCATTTTCCTCGAGGGCGTCGCGTCGCGCTCACGGATTTGAGCAGAGTAACGAATGACGAGCCTAGTTGTAGTGCGAGCGAAGAAGAAGGGGAGCTGGGGGTTTTCTGTAGGAGTGAGAAAGAAGGGGAGCTGGGGTTTTCTGTAGGAGTGAGGTGAGGAATTTGTGGGTACGAGTCAAGCGAGCTGACGTGAGGTGGGTGGGAGCGAGGAGGAAGAAGAGGACCCAGGTTTTTTGGAGGGGGCGGTGTGCTAGGTGTGGGTAGCGCCTTTTGAATTGATTTTACTATTTACTAGTGTGGATTGGCAGTTTTGTCTTGGGCCCAGAGAAACAATTACTACTAGTACAGAGGAGACACTCTACAGCTACCCAGAAAAACAATTACTACTAGTAGAGTGGAGACACTCTACCACTTCTGGCTCCTCCTAGGTCATTGAAACGTCTCCCTCTACTGAATGGCATTATACTTTTGTTCACCGACATGCGGGCCATGCAGCGCGCGGGCCCAAATGCCATCCAGCAAATTAGAAGGCAGTATGCAGGCGGAGAGTCACCCGGGTCATAGCGTGGCAGTAACGAGCCGTCGTATCACAAAATCCCACCTCCCCACAGTCTAAGTTTGACTGACAAAGCAACCATCATTTCACTCTTTGCTGAATCCCCTTCTCCCTCACCGTCTTCAAGAAAGGCAACACTCGCATCTGCCACTGTTCTTCTCTCCCAACGAAGGGAAGGTAAGCGGATCCGTGATGTTGGTATATTTTCGTTCAGAGAAAAAAAAGCAGTAACCAATCCTCACTCTCTTTTTTGTTTCATTGTCATTGCGATTGTGTTTTCCTTTCAGTGGTCTCCTAGTATTCGTGAGTTTCATGATGGACCAAGGAGAACCAGGCAAAGATCTACCGATATTGGAGCAGACGTGGGAGGCTGGTCCCCATGAGACAGAGAGCTCCAAGAAGATGGAGGCACCCACCGACCCGACCCTAGATACGCTCACGGCCACTACTGAGATGGTCAACGCTCTGTTTGAGGTTACAACCCCCGTGGCACTACAGGAGCAGTTTCCCCCCTTCGAGGATGTGTCCCCCCCACCCACGCTGAGCTGCCCAAGGTTCTTTCCTTCTTTGCCGATCTCGATTGTGGTTTTTCATCTAAATATGTGGTGATTTTTTTAGAACAGGAAGTATGTGGTGATTAATAATGCAAAATTTTATTAGCTTCGATGCCATGCTATACATAGTGGTTTAAATAACTTGTGTTTCTTATACTGAAAAGTAATTCAAAAATTGTTTCTGTTTCAATTAGAGCCCTGATGCAGACAAGGACTGTGTGGTTGTGCATGTCACTCGCTATGAGGCGGACGACCTGAATATACGCACTGGGAAAACAGAGTTCTTAGGCTATTGGATCCTGGAAGCCATTTGCGGTTATACCAATGAAGAGTTGTATTCCAGCCTCACTGTTGTCAGGCGTGTTGTCCAAGGTGTACTGAAGCACAAGAAGTTCAAAGCTACTCCTTCGTTTGTGAGGCATATTGTTCTTGTCAAGCTTACGCAGGAAGATGACATGGCATGCCTCCACAAACAAGTTTATCAGTGGCAAGGCCACAAGGTTGTCTTCATGAAGGTTCACAGGATTGAGCTGCTGCGGGACGTCCTCGATGATGTTCATGGCAAGGTCCGTCTTGTGTGCAGCCCAAATTAGATCGAGGCATGAAATAGTTGCCCCAGCTAGTGTTTAATAGTAGTTTCGATTCTGTCTAATTATCCGAACCTTGCCTGTTATCGACCCCTCTGGGGCTAGTACTCTGTTTGAATCTGTCTATGGGAACTGCTGCTACTTTTGTGTGCCCGTCAATCATGTGAGAGCCATCGTAATTGTTGCCGAAACAGATGCGTCCCCACTAGTTTTTTCATGAATATGGCATGGTAAGACATAAGTTGTCACGGTTTATCATACGATCTGTGTGTGTTTTGATGAAATAGAGCACTCGTTCGAGAACCGTGCGCCGACATATACGTAAGTACTTGTAAACACTGTTGGTGCTACCCCACTTGTAAGCATTTGTGCAAAACATGGCACATTGGCTTAGCTCGCTTCAAAACTAGGCTATCAACCAGCTAACAATCAACAATCTGTTGTCTAGCATATAAGCAACTATTTATCTTGTTATAGTGGTTCATGCAGTTAATTGAGGCCACAATGTAATAAATTTCAAACGTTCACACGCTAGTCCAGCGCTCATGTGGAACACTCACATTAAACTCATCTTCATAAACATCTTGAAAAGCATAAGTTAAGCAGTTTTATACATCTCAATGATTCATAGAACATAACAAACATATACTAGTTCACAACAAAAGACAAAGTTGTGAGAAGGTTTACAAATCAGGAAAAAACAAGCAAGGCTTCTCTGAGCAAATTGCCTCCCAGCAGGCCTAAATTTCCTGGAGTTCACTCTGGTTTTTTCTTGTTGCCAACATCCAGGGTTAGGTTCTCTCATTCCGGAATAACCAATTATAATTGTGATCTCAGCTGGAATGCTGAACTAAACCATGCAGTGTACTGACCAGGTGAAATTCTTGTGCATTCCACTAAATTTAAGCACCATTATTTGCAGAAATAACCAGACCACAATGCCTCTTGTCCGCGCACCTGTCCAAAAAACCGCCGTGCAGCCGTGCCAGCTAGTCCTCGGTCCATGGATGAAATGGTAGAAAGTGCATTCCGTACTAGGATGCAGTTGTTTTCGCTCGTCCCTACACTGCAATCAGGAAGTAAAACGTACGAATCAGCTTCTTTTAGATTGCGTTGGTCATTCTACCTTAGTTACTACCAATGTAGGGATACCTTGAAGACGGGAGGTTAGAAGACGACAACGAGGGATAGCCATCTCATTTGGCGCAGTTGTACTAAAATTGAGGTGTGTGCTTTTGATTGCGCGGATAGAAACGATACGGAGACAGACATCCTGAAACGATATGGAGACATACATCCCTGTTTGCGCAAATACGAAATACGGTTATTTAAACAGTGATAGATATTAATATTTTCCCCCGTTTCCTCTTAGAACCAAGTCCTAGATTCATGCTAAATCTTTCCCACTTTCTTCCCTGTTTGAACCAATGCTTTGAGTTGACTGTATGAACTAGCTTTACTTCTAATAATAGTAGAAGTCTAGGTGGCTTTGGAACAGCGGATGGAAGTAGAAAAGGATCCACACGAAGGGGGAAGAGCTGGGGCAGTAGAGCAAGGCAGGTTTCGAAGGAATATATACCTGAGGGTCGTCGGCATGTGGCAAAGACGGCGTCGGGAGGCCGGATCTTGGCCACAATACCACAAGGAGGAAGAAGGGGTCGGAGGCCCTCCCGAGCCGGCGCTCTCTCGGAGAGAACGGCACGGCCGCCAATCTGGACGCACGGGCAGCCGTTGGTCTCCTCCCTCGCCGCTGACGACAGTGTGAACGATGCACCTACACCCCCTGCCCCGGTCGAGGTTGTCCGGCCGGATTTGTGACCAGCCGTAAGCTGAGAGAGAGAGTGTGTCCACCTATATCTTGCGTAGATCTGGAGAGGATGAGAGAGTGAACGAGAGGAACCCTAGTAAAGCAAACGCTAAGGCTCCTTCTTTTATATATAGTGGAGCGATTTTGTTGTACCAGCTTCAAAAAAATGCGCTCCTACGTGTACCCGCGAGTGGGTGTGAGAGAACTAGTGCATGTGTGCACCGCTTCTCTTCGTGAGAATACAATATATACTATGCCCAAAGAACGTTCGCCGCCAGAGTAATAGTATAAAAGTGTGACGTGTGAGCTAAAATAAAATGTGCGCACCGTCTTTTGTTTTTTAGAAGTTCTGAGGGTAGGGAGTGAAGAGCACATATGTGCGTGACGTCTACCTGCAGATAGACGATGGGTGCGACGTGCGAGTCTGCGAGAGGACCCGGGAGAGTTGTGACTCGTGAGGGTGCGTGTGCGAGAGAGAGGGGGCACGTATCAATGCAATGCATGTGTCCGTAAATCATTATCCGACAAAACGTTCGCCACAAGCCTTTTCCTGACGAACGCCGTAAGAACCGTTAGATTGCCATCCGACAGTGTCAGTTTTTCCATGTCATTTAACAGAACAGCCACTCCACCTACACACAAATCTTCCACATGAGTGTTAGCAACTTCCGTATGCTCCCTCCATTCCAAAATGCAGTGCATATAGCTTTATTGAAAATTAGAACCTCGCAAACTTTTACCGAGTTTTCGTGTACCAAATTGCACATGTAGAATACCCTGTATATATGATTTCATTCATCTTCGAGAGGTAGCTATAAAGATGGGTGAGGAGTCTACAAAGAAAGACCATCGTATCACCCGCAGCAATTTGAACCATCCTTTAGTGTCGAGGAATATCATAGGAACTCTATATGATATGATTTTTATAGGATTTTTTCCTGTAGAGCCAATTGGTTCATAGGAATAGATTCATATACTCTACATTTCAAAGGAAATAAACATGATATCATTTCTATAGCTTTAGAGCCACTTGGTTCATATGAATGGATTCCTATACTCCCTTAATTTCATAGGAAAATAAACATTAGCGTATATTCAATAGAAAAGTTCCTATGATATGAACCAAATTACATCTCTTTACTAATCCTTCCTCATAGGAATTGAGATACATGTCATCTCTAGATTCAATAGAAAAGTTCCTATGATGTGAACCAAATGACATCTTTTTTCCAATCCCTACTCATAGGAATTGAGATGCTCCATGACATCTCTTTCCCTACAACTTCGATGTATACATCTTCTGTTCCTAAATAGATAGTACAACCCACTAGTAGCTTTTTCCGAAACATGCAACTATGGCACAAGAACTATATAGTGTGCCAATAACTTTGAAAGATGGTCGCTGGATGAAGCTAACCCGACAGTGCAGAGATGGGCAAATCCGAGCACTACTGGCCGTTGGATATCATCAACATTCCACCAGATCTACCACATGTACAATTTAGAAGACTCCATGGTTGAACTTAAGCATAATGCACAAACCTCAAAACACAAGCACTTCTCCTTTATTCTAGAATCTTCTGTATCATAATTGATTATTTTTTTCTAAATGAATTGCCATTATTTGTTTTTTACTTTATGATTTACAATGCACAACCCCATGAATCTTAACATTTTTATAAAACTAATTGATTTTGAATGAGATGAACTATAAGAACTAAACGAACATCTACATCATGCATATATGACTGAAAGCTTTACATGCTATAGTGTGTATTTATTCATAATTTGCTTTCGAAATCTCATGCGTTCAATACATGTGTACCCTACTAGTTTTGAGTAGAGTAGCAAATTTCACGCGGCCCCGGGTATTTCAAAATGCTGGGCCCATGCATCATTGCCTTTCGGTCGAACCTACGTCCATAATTTTTTGTACGTGCTATATCTCCACTGGTCCCCGAACCCAAAATGCTGCCTCATTCCCGTAAAACCAAGCGGCCCACACATATTTAAGGCATCGACTCGAACCCGTTTACTATGACGTGGCCCCGCACGCCATAGTACTCCTACAAATCATACCGCCACACTCATCATCGGTTTTCTTCAAGAGGCGAGGGAGAAGCCGATTCGTAGTGGAGGCGCTTTAAAAAAAAGGATCTATAGTGGAGACCCCTACCCTAGGGTGCCCTAGGTAGATGCCGCACGCATCATTGTTTTCTCTTTTCTTTATGCTCTTGCGCGCTAGAATGAAATGATGGTTGCTTCGTCCGTCCAGCTTAATGCAGGAAAGGTGGGGCTTTGTGATTTGACCCCTCATCGCTCATTTTCTACTACTGCGGCGCTAAGACCGGGGTGCCTCCGATTCCAACCGCTGCTCCAAACTATAATTTGGTGCATCGCACGTGGAACAAGACGATGGATGAGCCACATGTCTGCCAAAGGGGTCCTGCTAAGTGTGTCGCCATTTCGTGTGCGGACTGACCCTGCTTGAGTTGCTACGCCAACACGACAGGAGCAGCCCACCACTTGGTTTTGCTCCTTGGTGAATCCCGACTATATTGATCTACAAAGATACATGCTGAACTCCGTCTCGGTTTTTTATTTGTAGGCGTCTCGGTTTATAGGGCCAGCACGTAGTTCTAGGTCATCCATTTGACTAACTAAATATGAGCTACTATGTCACAGAAAGTATATCATTGGGTTATTATTGGTTGATATGTCAAGAAACAAGAAATGAGGTAGAAGTTAATGCACCGCGCCTTAGTATTTTGGGATTATTTGGTTTTCGTAAGATGACTTACTCACCTATTCGGAGGGAGTAGTTGTATTTAAAAGTCGAGGGCGGGGCTTTTCCTGCGCGGTAGGCGGTGGGGCAGTTCCGCCTAGTCGGTTCGACAGAGAAGCGAGAAGATGAGGGAGTAGGCTGCTGCAAATGTAGGGCTGTGTGATTTGACAGCGAGATACTGCTGGACAGGTAGGGTGTAACACCCCGGATCTGATGCGCCAGGTGTCTGCCAGTTATTCGCCGTCGTTGCCATGTCATTTGCTTGCGTGTTGCATTTTATCATGTCATCATGTGCATTTCCTTTTGCATACGTGTTCGTCTCATGCATCCGAGCTTTTTCCCCGTTGTCCGTTTTGCCATCCGGCGCTCTTATGTCATCCGGCGTCCCCTTCATGCCTCTCTTCATGAGCGGGTGTTAAACGTTCTCGGAATGGACCGAGCCTTGCCAAGCAGCCTTGGTATAGCACCGGTAGACCACCTGTCAAGTTTCGTGCCATTTGGAGGTCGTTTGGTACTCCAACAGTTAACCATAAAGGCCTCTTTTGTCTTGCAGCCCAACACCCCTCCAAAGTGGCCCAAAACCCATCTAACTCCCCTCCATGCTCTCGGTCGTTCGATCACAATCGCGTGGCCGAAAACCGCTCCTCATTTGGACTCTCCTAGCTCCCTCTACCTATAAATGTGTGGCCTCCCACGAAAATCCGCGCAGATCAAACCCTAGCCCTCTCCCTCTCAGCCGCCGGACATGTCCGCGTCGCGCCGGACATGTCCACCGCCCGCCGCCACGTCGCAGCAGCCAATCGGCGCGCGACACGTCAGCCCCGCCGCCTCCTAGCCCTATCAGACGCCACCACGTCACCCCACCGCGCCTTCTCTCTCCTTCCCGCGCCGCCGTGGCCCTGCGGGCCCACG
>NC_041383.1:366036787-366039943 GCF_002162155.2 Triticum dicoccoides
CGCCCTTCGCCGCCCGCCGCCGCCCCAGGAGCCATGCGCCGCCGCCCGCCGGCCTCACCAGACGTGCATCGCCGCCCCTAAATGCCTCCTCGCGTAGCTCCGCCGCTCCGCCTCGACCTCCCTCCACCGCGGCCCCGTGCCACCGCGGCCCCTCGCCGGAGCTTCGCCGGAAACAGCCGCCGCCCCTCGGTTTCCCCTCGCTGGAGCGCCTCATCCGCGCCGCCTTCGTCCGCCACCGCCGGGCGCCCGCGCCGCCCCGTCTCCTCGCCGGCGCCTCACCCTCCCCTTGCCGGAGCCGCCTGCCGCTCGCCGGAGTTCTTCTTCGGTGAGATCTCGTCGGGGTGGACGAGATCCACCCATCCCTCCAACCAAACGGTCGGATCTGTCCTGTACCGCGCCGTCCCGGATCCCTTTGTCCCGGGTTGACTTTTCCCGGAGGTAAAAACGTCCAAGTCCCCGATTTTGCAATAATTTTAATGCCATGTTTGACCTGCTGTATCTCTGCAACCGTAGCTCCGTTTCGTGCGTGTAATATATCGAATTGTCCGTCTCGTTGAATACATCATTTCATTCCATTGCGTCATGTTCATTTGAGTTCATCTAGATGCCTGAATCATCATTGTAAGAGTGCTTCAAGATGTTTTCTGCTGTCTGTTAACAGAACGAGCTCTTTTGTCATTTTTGCCATGATTGATGTGTGCATCCTATGAGGTTGATGTCTACATGTGTTTTGAACTATTCCATGTCTTATTTACAGAGGTTCTTACCATGTTTTTTTGTGATCAATATGGTGACTAGAACAAGCATGCAAACTAGGCATCGTGATGTTGCTGATTTTAGTCCCTGTTCTGCTGTTATTTTGATGCCATGTAAACTTGATGCTACAAAGAGATCCATGCATATTTTGAGATACTTCAGTAAGGGTGTTTTGAAAATATGGTTATTGTCTATCCATTAATGCCCTTTGTTGCAATTATGGAGTAGCCTAGCATGTAATTTTTGTGCTCTACTTTTGCTTCAAAATGTTTCCTGGCAGATTGTTTACATGTTATTCAATTTGGCCAAGGTTGCTATAGTTGATCCTTGCATGCTATGGACTTGTTCTTGACTTGGTTTGTTTCACAAAAATGTCTTCTTGATGATGCTATGCTTATATTGTCATGCAATGACTTGCGGTGAGTGATTCGAGCTTGTTAAGTAGTGTACTTGATGTTGCTGTTTTGCTAGGCTGAATCTGTTATTTCATGATGCTATATGAACATGTTGCTACTAATCATTCTATGCATAATATGGAGATGTTCTATAAACATGTTTTGATATACATGTCATCCTATATCCATCCATGCCCCTGGTAGCATTTATAGCTTGCTGTAGCTTGTTCATATCTTGCTCCAAAGTTGCTTCATAATGTTGCCGTCAGCCTGTTAACATTAAGTTCAGTTGTTTCCATGATTGTTGCTAGTGTCCCATGAACCCTATGACCTTGCTATTGCCATGCTTAGCTTAACAAATATGTCTTATTACAGTTGGGTGCCTTTCCATGCCATGTATTGCTCTGTAGTGAGTTGCACAAGCTCATCTACATGCCTTCATAATTCTGTTTCTGCCATGTTTGAATCTGTAATATAACTTGCTATGTTTACGTGGGTGCCATCATATTTTCTGATCGTTTTTCGCTTATGGTCAGTAAAGGACATTTGATCTATGCATTTAGTAGATTCATGCCATGCCTTGGTTTGCCATTATAAGTTCCTGTAACATGTTTTTTGATAGCTCTAAACATTGCATCGTGATGTTATTTTCTGCAAAGTCTGAATTGTTATAACTTGCAATCTTACCATGTGTGTTTGGACATGTTCTAGTGATTTCTAGAGATAGCTCAGTGTTCATGTTTTGTAATGCTTTACTTGTACATCATGCCCATGCATTTTGTTTTTATGTTGTGGTAATGTAGCTTGTTGTTTTGATGCTTGCAATATGCCTAATTGCTGTTTTGGACAGCTTGTCCTTTAAACTTGCTTCATGTGTGTGTGTTGAACCATTGCTCCGTTTTGAGTGTGCTCTATATGAAACTTGCTTGATTTTGCATGTAGCTTCATATTATCATGTTGCATCCATGTTTTGAGGTGTTTGCTTGATGTTTGGGTGCATTTTGCATCAATGCCATGTTTAACTTGTTTTGCTCATATCTTCTAGGCCGTAGCTCCGAATTAAATGAACCTTGTATGTAACTTGACTAGAATTTCGTGTAGATCCTCTTGGTGCATCTTAACTTGCTGTTTAACAACTTGAACATAAGGTTTATTCAGATCTGGACCAATTTCTAAATTTGCATATGAGGACTTACCGGTTTAGTTCTATGTTGTTCCCGTCCTCATTTAAACTTGCTTTGATGTGTTGCTCTTGTTTGCATCATCTCTTGCCATGAGTAGCTTCATGTAGCTTTGTCATGCATCATGCTCTGTTGTGCATCATGTCATGTTCATGTGTGGTGTGTTTACCTATGTTGTGTGCTTCTTTTCGATAGTTCCTGTTTCGTTGTGATCGTGAGGATTCGTTCGTCTACGCTTGGTTCGGCTTCATCCGTTCGTCTTCTTCATGGACTCGTTCTTCTTCCTTGCGGGATTTCAGGCAAGATGACCGCTACCCTGGATCTCACTACTATCATTGCTATGCTAGTTGTTTCGTTCTATCGCTATGCTGCGCTACCTATCACCTGTTTATCAAGCCATCCCAAATTGCCATGTCAGCCTCTAACCTTTGCCACCTTTCCTATGCAAACCGTTGTTTGGCTATGTTACCGCTTTGCTCAACCCTCTTATAGTGTTGCTAGTTGCAGGTGAAGTTGAAGATTTCTCCATGGTGGACAGGATTTTGGTTGGGATATCATAATATATCTTATATTATAAATGCATCTATATACTTGGTAAAGGGTGGAAGACTCGGCCTTTTGCCTAGTGTTTTGTTCCACTCTTGCCGCCCTAGTTTCCGTCATACCGGTGTTATGTTCCCGGATTTTGTGTTCCTTACGCGGTCGGGTGATTTATGGGACCCCCTTGACAGTTCGCTTTGAATAAAACTCCTCCAGCAAGGCCCAACCTTGGTTTTACCATTTGCCTCACCACCACCTACCCTTTCCCTTGGGTCGGCCAACCC
>NC_041383.1:366040172-366072396 GCF_002162155.2 Triticum dicoccoides
CCTTACGCGGTCGGGTGATTTATGGGACCCCCTTGACAGTTCGCTTTGAATAAAACTCCTCCAGCAAGGCCCAACCTTGGTTTTACCATTTGCCTCACCACCACCTACCCTTTCCCTTGGGTCGGCCAACCTGAGGGTCATATTTATTTTAGCCCCCCCCCCCCCGGGCCAGTGCTTGTCTAAGTGTTGGTCCGAACCGAGCGATGTCCGGTGCCCCCTGGGCAACCAGGGTCTATGCCAACCCGACGTCTGGCTCATCTGGTGTGCCCTGAGAACGAGATATGTGCAGCTCCTATCGGGATTTGTCGGCACAGCAGGAGGCTTTGCTGGTCTTGTTTTACCATTGTTGAAATGTCTTGTAAACGGGGATTCCGAGTCTGATCGGGTCTTCCTGGGAGAAGGTCTATTCCTTCGTTGATCGCGAGAGCTTGTCATGGGCTAAGTTGGGACACCCCTGCAGGGTATAATCTTTCGAAAGCCATGCCTGCGGTTATAGGCAGATGGGAATTTGTTAATGTCCGTTTGTAGATAACTTGACACTAGATACGAATTAAAACGCATCAACCGTATGTGTAGCCGTGCTGGTCTCTTCTCGGCGGAGTCCGGGAAGTGAACACGGTTTCTGGGTTATGTTTGACGTAAGTAGGAGTTCAGGATCACCTCTTGATCATTACTAGTTTCACGACCGTTCCTTTTGCTCTCTCCTTGCTCTTATTTGCGTATGTTAGCCACCATATATGCTTAGTCGCTGCTGCAACGTCACCATTTTACCCCTTCCATTCCCTTTAAGCTTTGCTAGTCTTGATACCCATGGTAATGGGATTGCTGAGTCCTCGTGGCTCACAGATTACTACAACAACAGTTGCAGGTACAGGTTTTGCGATGATCATGATGCGAGAGCGATGTTTGCTTGTGTTGCAGTTCTTCTTCTGCTTCTTCTTCGATTAGGGGACAGGTTCCAGGTCGGCAGCCTGGGCTAGCAGGGTGGATGTCGTTTGAGTTTTTGTTTGTGTTTTCATCCATAGTCGGATGATGCTCTATGTATTGTGATGTTGTATTCGTGTGGCATTGTATGCCTTATGTATGTATCCCCATCTATTATGTAATGTTGATGTAATGATATCCACCTTGCAAAAGCGTTTCAATATGCGGGTCTATCCTTGGTGGGACCTTCGAGTTCCTTTTGGATAGGGTCGCATATTGGGCGTGACAAGTTGGTATCAGAGCCTCGACCGACCATAGGAGCCCCCTTGATTGTTGGCCATTGTTGAGTCTAGAAGAAAACTATTTTCGAAGTCTAGTTATATCGGAGAGTAGGAATTCTTTTTACTCCTCAGCCCCTTCGTCGCTCTGGTAAGGAATCTTGACGTAGGTGTTTTGAATTACTCCTCTTCCCATTCAAATTTTTCTTTAGGCTCACGCAGTTGGTTTTCCGATTGTTGGTTCTCATCTGTTTGCATCCGGTGCTTTTCTCGTCAAGTCGACTCGAGCCTCTTCATCTTTGAGTTAAATCCTCAGTTGTTTTCTTTCCCACCCGCCCACCCTTTTTCATCTCGGAACCGGATTCCGTAATCGAGTATCCATCCTACTCGTGCGAAGTCTTTGCTTCTCTTTCCTCAATGATTTCAACTGGTGTTTTTCTCTTCAAGTTATTCGTCGATTTCCCCTTCCAAGATGATTCTGTTTTCCCGCCCTCCCACCCTCTTCTTCCCGGAGCCTGAGTCTGTTTCGAGCATCAATTTCAACTGTGTGGAGCCTCTTCAGTCTTTCGTAAATTATTTCAACCGGTGAATTCTCGTCTCGGTGGACATTCTTCATCTCTTCTCCGGTGGACCCAATTCATGTTTTTCGAGTTGATCACATTCTTTTCCTTGGATCAAGTGTTTTCCCTGCTTGTTCGTCTTTCGCCAGTTTATCCTTCCGGAGTGCTCAAGACATCTTAGGAGATTCGTCAGTGTTCCAATTAATTCGAGGTTGTCACCTCATTCAAATATTTCAATTGTTCCGGTGCATCATATATCTCTTCAACAATCCTTTCCAACGGTGTTATCTCTTCAGTGGGCCCTAACCCACAGGTCTTTTCCCAGGATCTTACCTCACTCTTCTAATTCCCCCGGAGTTATTCTCAAATCCTTTTTGAAGTTTGACGTAAGTATGATTTCATCAGTCAGATGCTTTTCCAAGATCGATTTCAAATCATTTTCATTGTTGGCTCAACCTCTTACCTTTCATTCTCCCGGAGTATCTCAGTAATTTTGGTCGTGTTTCTCGTCGTCGTTTGAAGATCGAAGAAGAGTTTCTCCTCTAAATCTTGCTCGTTCTCTCGAAGTTTCGTGGTTCTAGATTCATGTTATCCTCTCGAATTATTCCAATTGTCAGATATTCTTTTCTTATTCATCCGGAGTATGTCAGAAGCTGTTTTCCCGTTTCTTTTCACCGGAGGCCATCATTTCAGCTACCGTTATCCAATTATCCCGGGGCTTCGTTCAAGTGTTCTTTAATCAGCTCATTATCTCTTTGTTCTTTTGCATCTAAATCCCCTCAAGCTTATATGTTCTTCTAATTCTTCCCGGTGATTCGTTCTCTTGCGTCAGTCATTTTCGAATTCTTACGGTGGTTCCTTCAGATTCCTTTGTCTTTGATTATCATTTCAATTCATTCATTCTTTCCAATCCTACCGGTGGTTTATGAAGACTTTCTCAAGTTTTGCGGCTTACCCCCCTTTTCTTCGGAGATTGTTCATGTTGAATAATTTCTCGATTCCAAGTTGTTCACCTTTTCTTTTCCGGAGTTCAAACTTCTTCAGCCATTTCGTCAGAACCCCCAACTAAATCATCACAAGGCTCATCTTATTCTTTCTTCCTTTATTCTATCTCATCATCCTTTTGTTACCGGAGTTCTTCGTGGTGGTTCTTCATGATTTAATTCATTCTTCAAGTGTTCATCAAGATTTTGTTGGTGGAGTTCAAGTATCTTTTCTTCTCGCGTCTCGAAGTGCAATTAATTCTACGTATTATTTTGAAGTGGAGTTTTGCATTTCTTCGTTCTTCTCAGCTATACAATCATTTCTGTTCGAGGTCGGTTATCAGCTCATAAATTCTGAGATGTTATCTATAAGTTCCACATCAAGCTTATTCTTTCGTTGTTGATTTTCTCAACAACTCCATTCAATCCTTCCTTCTAAGTTCTTTTCCTTTCAATTCTTTCAGTTCTTCCGGAGGCATTGCGTTGTTCATCTCGTCAAGTGCCATCTCTTTGGGTGAAGTTCGTGTTCTATTCTTTCCATGTTCAGTCAGAGTGCTGCCTAAATCCTTTCAGTCTTATTCGTTTCTTATCTCATTCTAACCGGAGTGCTTTCATAGTCTATCTGATTACGTGAGCTTTCGATTCTTGTCATTCTCGTTATTCCTCTCTTCTTCTCGAGTGCTCTCGGTTCTTTGCTTCTTCTCTTGAGTTCCCGTTTCACCTCATCCCTTTTCTCTCCCGTCTCGGTCCTAAGATCTCGGGACGAGATCTCTTGTTAGTGGAGGAGTGTTGTAACGCCCCGGATCTGATGCGCCAGGTGTCTGCTAGTTATTCGCCATCGTTGCCATGTCATTTGCTTGCGTGTTGCATTTTATCATGTCATCATGTGCATTTCATTTTGCATACGTGTTCGTCTCATGCATCCGAGCTTTTTCCCCGTTGTCCGTTTTGCCATCCGGCGCTCCTATGTCATCCGACGTCCCCTTCTTGCCTCTCTTCATGAGCGGGTGTTAAACATTCTCGGAATGGACCGAGCCTTGCCAAGCGGCCTTGGTATAGCACCGGTAGACCGCCTGTCAAGTTTCGTGCCATTTGGAGGTCGTTTGGTACTCCAACGGTTAACCGGGTAACCGTAAAGGCCTGTTTTGTCTTGCAGCCCAACACCCCTCCAAAGTGGCCCAAAACCCATCTAACTCCCCTCCGTTCTCTCGGTCGTTCGATCACGATCGCGTGGCCGAAAACCGCTCCTCATTTGGACTCTCCTAGCTCCCTCTACCTATAAATATGTGGCCTCCCCCGAAAATCCGCGCAGATCAAACCCTAGCCCTCTCCCTCTCAGCCGCCGGACATGTCCACAGCCCGCCGCCACGTCGCTGCAGCCAATCGGCGCGCGACACGTCAGCCCCGCCGCCTCTTGGCCCTATCAGACGCCGCCACGTCACCCCACCGTGCCTTCTCTCTCCTCCCCGCGCCGGCCTGGCCGCGCTGCCCTCTGCCGCCCGCCGCCGGACTCCTTCGCCACCGCCCCAGGCGCCATGCGCAGCCGCCCGCCGGCCTCGCCCGCCGTGCATCGCCGCCCCCGCACGCCTCCCCGCGCAGGTCCGCCGCTCCGCCTCGACCTCCCTCCACCGCGACCCCGTGCCACCGCGGCCCCTCGCCGGAGCTTCGTCGGAAACCGCTTCCGCCCCTCGGTTTCCCCTCGCCGGAGCGCCTCGTCCGCCGCCACCTTCGTCCGACGCTGCCGGGCGCCCACGCCACCCCGTCTCCTCGCCGGCGCCTCGCCCTCCCCTCGCCGGAGCCGCCTGCCGCTCGCCGGAGTTCTTCTCCGGTGAGATCTCGTCGGGGTGGACGAGATCCACCCATCCCTCCAACCAAACGGTCAGATCCGTCCTGTACCGCGCCGTCCCGGATCCCTCCGTCCCGGGTTGACTTTTCCCGGAGGTAAAAACGTCTAAGTCCCCGATTCTGCAATAATTTTCATGCCATGTTTGACCTGCCGTATCTCTGCAACCGTAGCTTCGTTTCGTGCGTGTAATATGTCAAATTGTTCGCCTCGTCGAGTACATCATTTCATTCCATTGCATCGTGTTCATTTGAGTTCATCTAAATGCCTGAATCATTGTTGTAAGGGTGCTTCATGATGTTTTCTGCTGTCTATTAACAGAACGAGCTCTTTTGTCATTTTTGGCATGATTGATGTGTGCATCCTATGAGGTTGATGTCTACATGTGTTTTGAACTATGCCATGTCTTCTTTACAGAGGTGCTTACCATGTTTTTTTGTAATCAATGTGGTGACTAGCACAAGCATGCAAACTAGGCATCGTGATGTTGCTGATTTTAGTCCCTGTTCTGCTGTTATTTTGATGCCATGTAAACTTGATGCTACAGAGAGATCCATGCATATTTTGAGATACTTCAGTAAGGGTGTTTTGAACATATGGTTATTGTCTATCCATGCATGCCCTTTGTTGCAATTATGGAGTAGCCTAGCATGTAATTTTCGTGCTCTACTTTTGCTTCAAAATGTTCCCTGGCAGATTGTTTACATGTTATTCAATTTGGCCAAGGTTGCTATAGTTGATCCTTGCATGCTATGGACTTGTTCTTGACTTGGTTTGTTTCACAAACATGTCTTCTTGATGATGCTATGCTTATATTGTCATGCAATGACTTGTGGTGAGTGATTCGAGCTTGTTAATTAGTGTACTTGATGTTGTTGTTTTGCTAGGCTGAATCTGTTATTTCGTGATGCTATATAAACATGTCGCTACTAATCATTCTATGCATAATCTGGAGATGTTCTATAAACATGTTTTGATATAAATGTCATCCTCTATCCATCCATGCCCCTGGTAGCATTTATAGCTTGCTGTAGCTTGTTCATATCTTGCTCCAAAGTTGCTTCATAATGTTGCCATCAGCCTGTTAACATTAAGTTCAGTTGTTTCCATGATTGTTGCTAGTGTTCCATGAACCCTATGACCTTGCTATTGCCATGCTTAGCTTAACAAATATGTCTTCTTACAGTTGGGTGCCTTTCCATGCCATATATTGCTCTGTAGTGAGTTGCACAAGCTCATCTACATGCCTTCATAATTCTGTTTCTGCCATGTTTGAATATGTTATATAAATTGCTATGTTTACGTGGGTGCCATCATATTTTCTGATCGTTTTTGGCTTATGGTCAGTAAAGGACATTTGATCTATGCATTTAGTAGATTCAAGCCATGCCTTTGTTTGCCATTATAATTTCCTGTAACATGTTGTTTGATAGCTCTAAACATTGCATCGTGATGTTATTTTCTACAAAGTCTGAATTGTTATAACTTGCAATCTTACCATGTGTGTTTGGACATGTTCTAGTGATTTCTAGAGATAGCTCAGTGTTCATGTTTTGTAATGCTTTACCTGTAAATCATGCCCATGCATTCTGTTATTATGTTGTGGTATTGTAGCTTGTTGTTTTGATGCTTGCAATATGCCTAGTTGCTGTTTTGGACAGCTTGTCCTTTAAACTTGCTTCATGTGTGTGTGTTGAACCGTTGCTCCGTTTTGAGTGTGCTCTATATGAAACTTGCTTGATTTTGCATGTAGCTTCATATTATCATGTTGCATCCATGTTTTGAGGTGTTTTCTTGATGTTTGGGTGCATTTTGCATCAATGCCATGTTTAACTTGTTTTGCTCATATCTTCTAGGCCGTAGCTCCGAATTAAATGAACCTTATATGTAACTTGACTAGAATTTCGTGTAGATCCTCTTGGTGCATCTTAAGTTGCTGTTTAACAACTTGAACATAAGGTTTATTCAGATCTGGACCAATTTCTAAATTTGCATATGAGGACTTACCGGTTTAGTTCTATGTTGTTCCCGTCCTCATTTAAACTTGCTTTGATGTGTTGCTCTTGTTTGCATCATCTCTTGCCATGAGTAGCTTCATGTAGCTTTGTCATGCATCATGCTCTGTTGTGCATCATGTCATGTTCATGTGTGGTGTGTTTACCTATGTTGTGTGCTTCTTTTCGATAGTTCCTGTTTCGTTGCGATCGTGAGGATTCGTTCGTCTACGCTTGGTTCGGCTTCATCCGTTCGTCTTCTTCATGGACTCGTTCTTCTTCCTTGCCGGATTTCAGGCAAGATGACCGCTACCCTGGATCTTATTACTATCATTGCTATGCTACTTGTTTCGTTCTATCGCTATGCTGCGCTACCTATCACCTGTTTATCAAGCCATCCCAAATTGTCATGTCAGCCTCTAACCTTTGACACCTTTCCTATGCAAACCGTTGTTTGGCTATGTTACCGCTTTGCTCAGCCCTCTTATAGCGTTGCTAGTTGCAGGTGAAGTTGAAGATTTCTCCATGGTGGATAGGATTTTGGTTGGGATATCACAATATCTCTTATATTATTAATGCATCTATATACTTGGTAAAGGGTGGAAGACTCGGCCTTTTGCCTAGTGTTTTGTTCCACTCTTGCCGCCCTACTTTCCATCATACCAGTGTTATGTTCCCGAATTTTGCGTTCCTTATGCGGTCGGGTGATTTATGGGACCCCCTTGACAGTTCGCTTTGAATAAAACTCCTCCAGCAAGGCCCAACCTTGGTTTTACCATTTGCCTCACCACCACCTATCCCTTTCCCTTGGGTCGGCCAACACGAGGGTCATCTTTATTTTAGCCCCCCCTGGGCCAGTGCTTGTCTAAGTGTTGGTCCGAACCGAGCGATGTCCGGTGCCCCCTGGGCAACCAGGGTCTATGCCAACCCGACGTCTGGCTCATCCGGTGTGCCCTGGGAACGAGATATGTGCAGCTGCTACCAGGATTTGTCGGCACAGCGGGAGGCTTTGCTGGTCTTGTTTTACCATTGTCGAAATGTCTTATAAACCGGGATTCCGAGTCTGATCGGGTCTTCCTGGGAGAAGGTCTATTCCTTCGTTGATCGCAAGAGCTTGTCATGGGCTAAGTTGGGACACCCCTGCAGGATATAATCTTTCGAAAGCCGTGCCTGCGGTTATAGGCAGATGGGAATTTGTTAATGTCCGGTTGTAGATAACTTGACACTAGATACGAATTAAAATGCATCAACCGTGTGTGTAGCCGTGATGGTCTATTCTCGGCGCAGTCCGGGAAGTGAACACGGTTTCTGGGTTATGTTTGACGTAAGTAGGAGTTCAGGATCACTTCTTGATCATTACTAGTTTCACGACCTGCTCTCTCCTCGCTCTTATTTGCGTATGTTAGCCACCATATATGCTTAGTCGCTGCTGCAACCTCACCATTTTACCCCTTCCATTCCCTTTAAGCTTTGCTAGTCCTGATACCCATGGTAATGGGATTGCTGAGTCCTCGTGGCTCTCAGATTACTACAACAACAGTTGTAGGTACAGGTTTTGCGATGATCATGACGCGAGAGCGATGTTTGCTTGTGTTGGAGTTCTTCTTCTGCTTCTTCTTCGATCAGGGGATAGGTTCCAGGTCGGCCACCTGGGCTAGCAGGGTGGATGTCGTTTGAGTTTCTGTTTGTGTTTTCATCCGTAGTCGGATGATGCTCTATGTATTGTGATGTTGTATTCGTGTGGCATTGTATGCCTTAGTATGTATCCCCATCTATTATGTAATGTTGATGTAATGATATCCACCTTGCAAAAGCGTTTCAATATGAGGGTCTATCCTTGGTGGGACCTTCGAGTTCCTTTTGGATAGGGTCGCATATTGGGCGTGACATGGGGCCCCGTGATTTGACTTGCCGTTATCATTTTAACTGCGGCGCTACGACCGGCGTGAGTCTCCCGATTCCTTACCACCTCCATACAGGTGCCTCTCCCAATGCTCCACCATGTAGTAGAGGGTGGCTCTTGCATGAGAGCCCACTTCTCCACTTTTTCCTTGCCTCTCTTTCCTCCACATATGCAAAAATGCCATGTAAAGCGCACTATTGTACTTACTTGCTCCTACAGGTGCTTAAGCTTGCCACATAGGCATAAAGTCTGATTTGGCAAGTTAATCAAGAAGAGAGAGACTAGTTTGGTGACCCAAGGAAGAAACGGTGCTAAGCGCATGTACCTAGGTGAAAAGACAATTTTGAGTCTATAGCTAATTAAATGAAGCAAACTTAGCAACACCATTTCATTGGAAGAGGTCACTCCTTGGCAAATGCAATAAATACTAGTACTCCCTGTGTCCCATAATATAAGAATGTTTTTCACACTACAATAGTGTCAAAAATGTTCATATATTATGGGACGAAAGGAGTACGAAGAAAGAGATAGAGAGGAGTAAAAAAATACGCTTATAGCCAACCTTGTTGTAGTATGAGTGACTAAGTGATGACTATGTATGACATGCCAACATCAGATAGTCTAACGCACCGTGATAAATCTCCAAGGGCGCAACTGCGCGAGCGACGCGACGGGTGTGGTAGGCGCGACCATGATACAGGCTGCTAGCAGCCCTTGGATCTGAGATCAAACGGTCGCATGCTAAGTTGCTGAAAATTTGCAGAATAACCCTCCAGGATAGGATATTCACCCATAGGTCAAGAATCACGCCATGCAGCCGTTCGATCTCAGATCCAAGGGCTCTCGGAAGCCCGTATCATGGGAGAATGGAAAGCCACTACCCTGCCGTTCGCACGCTGGCAGTTCGCTCCTACTTGTCCCCGCACGTCCTTTAATACTATGGCGGTTCGCTCCTAGTCGTCCCGTCCATTCACATTACAGCAGTTCCACTAATCCTAACCCTCCTCCCAAATCCATGGCGTCCCAAATCTCCCCGATCGGTGGTGAGTACAAGGTTAGAACCATCACCGGCGAAGAGTTCGACGTCATCTACACCCGTATTTCCACGACGGTGAAAGGATGCCTTTCTCGCTTCAGACGCATGTTCGAAAACTCAGATGATGAGTGGGTCGCTAGGCTAGATGTTGAGTACACCACAGTCGTGGGATGAGAGAAGGATCTAAAGGACGAAGAGAGGAAGAAGCCCACCGTGATCCAGGTTTGCGTACATAACGTTCACTTGGTCTACCACATATGCCATGCTGATGTTGAGTGCCAGGATTTTAAGAACTTCCTCGAGAACAAAACAGTGAAATTCGTTACTGTAGACTTTAAGAACGACAAAGAAGTCCTGGGTCGGATAGGCCTCGTTGTAGGCAACCCCTTCGACCTCTAGAAGAATCAGCTGGTGCCCTCTCGTCAGCCCTCAATGCTGACCCTGGCAGGAGCCATGGTTCATCCTTCGTACCGTAAACTGGAGAAACCTCATTACACGTTTCATCGTCATGCATGGCAGCAGAATGTTCTAGATATAGACCACATCCACTATGCTGCGATGGATGGCTACCTTTGTTTCAATATCTACAAGGGTTGGATTAAGAGCAACAACCAAGTTGGCGGTTCAAGCAAAGAAGTATTGGCCAACAGGAAGAGGGACAAGGATGAAGTCGAGGACGTGGACGAGGACTCCGAGTAAAGTGGTAGTGTCGTTGCTCATGGTGGTTCTAAACTTCTAATGCAGTGTCTACCAGATTAGTTGCATAGTTTAATTTCAGGTGTGCTTAGTTTAATTTGAGGGGTGTGTTGTGCTGAGCCCCCAGCAAAACTATGTTATGTTTCTTCTCGTTACTTTCACTCTTCAGTATGTACATACTACTAGTATTTCTTTAATAGAATTTAGCACCCCAATTATGCACGTACTAGCTTTTTTAATACTACTATATGCATAATTTGGCGACGTGCGCTCTTTATATGTATCACCTTTTTTTTAAATCTCAAATTTTGCTCAATGGCGCAATCCATCGATAGTACTACTGCACAAAAGTACACATTTTTTAAAAGGATAGCATATTGTTCATCACATATATATATAGCCAGTTAAGTTCTCAACTTAGAACGATGTGCATGCCATGTAGTAAACTGATACGGGGGAAGTATAGTAAAAATGAGGTGATTTTACCGAGCGATCGGCGGGGGAGCATGGCCTGTCATGCGGTCCCACATGTCATGATGTACCAAGGCGATGCGCGTGTCCCTCGTGAGGCAGAAGCAATACTAGTACGTGGTTTGAGATGGTGTCGAACCGAAGTGTGAAATAATGGTTGCTTCGTCCATCTGGGAAGGTGCGGCATTGTGATTTGACGTCTCATTGCTCATTACTACTACTGGGCCGCTACGAGTGGGGTACGGTCCCCCCTGCTATTCTGCATTGTTATTTGGTTCTTGACACATCGACCGGGTTGCTATATGTCCCACATGTCGGCAACAGGAAGTACATAATTCATGAAAGGGAGCGTCGATGGTGGAGTATACTACAGAATTCATGAAAGGGAGCGAGTTAGTTTTGGAAAAATCTGTTTTTACGGAGTACGTACCCACTGGGGTTTATAGGGACCATCTAAAAACATTCGTTTTTCCGTTTGATAAGTCTCAATTCTACTATACTAGTAGTAGTACCATTATACGTTGGATTTCGAGGTGCGTTAGATCACCCGACGCAAGCAGTGTCAAGAGGAAACTAACTAATGCACGTACAAGTTCATGGAAATTTAGTGGTCATTCATGCATTCGTTCTAATTAATGCCTCGGTAAACATAACTTCTTGAGAAAAACGAGCGTACTGTGCAAACTACGAAATTAATTCGACCACTCACCGTCTACCTTGGTTGGAGAGATTTTGAAATTGAGCCATAAACTGGAAAGTGGGGAGTAGTAACTTTTGTCTCGATTACTATTTGTGGCCTTGTATAGATGCAAAATGTGTTTTTTATAGTGGCCTTGTATAAGTAAATGGAGGGAGAACTAACCAAAGTACGTAGTAGGGACGAGGAGTAAACGGAGGGAGTAGTAAAATTTTCGCCTCGTGCTGCGAGCCACCGCGCGCGTGGGTGAGGGAGCGGGCGTAAAGGCATACATTAGTAGTAAGCTTCACCTCATCCTACGAGCCACCGCACCCGTTGAGGGAGTCCCGGATTAGGGGGTATCCGGACAGCCGGACTGTGTACATTGTCCGGACTATTGAAGCGTGAAGATACAAGACTCAAGACTTCGGACCGCGTCCGGATGGGACTTTCCTTGCCCTGGAAGGCAAGCTTGGCGATCCGGATATTATATTTCCTTCCTTGTAACCGACTCCACGTAAACCCAAGCCCTCTCCGGTGTCTATATAAACCGGAGAGGTTGGTCCATAGAAGGCCGATCACGATTACATTCATACCATCATAGGCTAGCTCCTAGGGTTTAGCCTCTACGATCTCGTGGCAGATCTACTCTTGTACTACCCATATCATCAATATTAATCAAGCAGGAAGTAGGGTTTTACCTCCATCGAGAGGGCCCGAACCTGTGTAAACATCTGTGTCCCTTACTTCTTGTTACCATCAGCCTTGACGCACATATCGGGACCCCCTACCCGAGATCCTCCGGTTTTAACACCGACATTGGTGCTTTCATTGAGAGTTCCTCTGTGACGTTGCCGCAAGGCTTGATGGCTCGAGTCGTCTTCAAGGACGATATTACTTCGGAGGGAGCTCTGGCCGTAGGCCAGATGCTCCGGCTCGGCGGCTTTGTCATGGCCGCCTCGTCGGCGACGGACCCAACGATGGCCTCTCGGGTCATCAATCATAACCATCGGGTCAGTTCAGAAGTTGCCGAACAGATGGATCCAATGGAGCTCTCCTCCTTTAATGAACTCTTGGATCGTATCGCGGCTCTGGGAGTCGCTACGAATTATGACCGGATTGGGCTTAAACCCGACCGATGGGACATCAGATCCCCACCAGCCACCCATGAGATGGCGATTGTGGAAGAACCACACGCGGATCATCCCCCAACTTTGAGGATGAATTTTGTTCGGATCGCCGAACTCCTTGAGCAGAAAATCTTCTTAGAGGACAACTTGTCCCAGGTCCCGGACTTAGAATCAGGCATTGGGCCGAAGGAATTGGGTGACACTCCGGATTCCGAGTTGCTGGGCTCAGAACCGCCCGCGCCCTTAGGCGCTAGATCGGATCATAATCCGGATTCTGCTAACAATACCTATTTGGACTTAAACTATCTCTCCCGCATCAGGCAAGAGCCCCAGGAGACGGTGCATCATTACTGGGCCAGATTCCTCCTTGCGCTTAACAAGGTTAAGGACTGCCATGAGGAGAACATGGTCTCACTCTTTTGCAAAAACTGCACGGACCAAGGGCTCCTCAATGCTTTAGGCCGCCGCGAAATAATATGTTTCACAGACTTGGCAGTCATAGTACGTAAGTATTGTGCGATGGAGAGCGCTTGGAAGACCCAAACAGAATTTTGGAATAGTACGCTCTCACCAAGACCTTTGTCTGAACCAAACGGACGAACTCTCGCAGGACGTCCGATCCAATCCCCAAGAAACTGATGCCCACCCCAGGGCGGGGATCCGTATTGGAAGGATGGCTCGACGGGCCATGTAAGCTCCACGGTACGCTGATACAATGCCAACTCATAGCCTTAGGGCATGTTGGATACTCCGGCAGGTGGCAAAAAGCGGCGAGGATCTTCTCACGAGCCATAAAACGGAACAATATCCTGCCCGCGGACACAATACGGTGCTAATAGTCTTCGAGACTTTCGCCTCGAATAATAGGCGCAAGCGGGCTCACTTAAGCTCTGCAGAAATTTGCCGTGTGGCAAAGATAAACCCCTGGAGCGACACGGCTATAAGTTTCAATTCCAATGATGAACCTCGATTCCATACTGTCCGGGCACCGGCCGCTCTGGTCCTTAGCCCAATCGTGGACGGCTTCCGGCTCACCAAAGTACTGATGGACGGCGGTAGCGAGTTAAACTTGATATATGAAGAAACGCTCAACAAAATGGAGATGGATATAGGCCGCGTTGAGAAAAGTGACACCACCTTCAGGGGAATCATCCCTACTCGGGAAGCACGGTGCGCGGGAAAAATCACACTTGATGTGGTGTTCGGCACCCCAGAGAATTATAGGTCCGAAGAAATCACATTCCAAGTGGCTCCTTTCAGCAGTGGATAACACGCCCTTCTAGGGCGGGACGCGTTTACGAGCTTTCAAGTTGTACCCCATTACGGGTACATTTAGCTTAAAATGCCTGGGCCCAATGGAATCATCACTCCAGCCAGTGATCCGGATGTCGCGCTCCGCGCCGAAAACAAAACTGCAGCACTAGCCTTGGAAGCATTATCTAAAGCCCTAGCAGCCGAAGAATTAACAATACTACGGGCCACTGTGGACAGGGACGATGTGATACCCGATAAACGACCCAAGTCCACCTCATTTGAACCTGTAGACACGATAGTCAAATTCCAGGTCACCCAACGGATCCCACGAAGACAGCATCCATCGGAACACAATTGAGCCCCGTGATGACGCCGCACTACGAGATTTCTTATGCGAGAATTGTGACATTTTCACCTGGCACCCTTTGGATATGCCAGGCATCCCACGCCGGCTGGCCGAACACAGCCTCAATATACTAAAGGGATACAAACCGGTCAAACAGACCCTAAGGCAGTTTTCAGAACCCAAACGGCAAGCCATGGGGGAAGAGCTAGCCAAACTGCTTGAGGCCGGATTCATCAGAGATATTAAACATCCGGATTGGCTGGCGAATTTGGTAATGGTGCCAAAAAGGACAAATCCTGGCGCCTATGCGTCGACTTCAAAGACCTCAACAAGGCTTGCCCCAAGGATCCCTTTCCCCTCCCTCGCATCGATCAAATCATCGATGCCACAGCTGGACACGACTCGCTGTGTTTTCTCGACGCATACTCTGGATACCATCAAATAAACATGGCAGAGTCTGACCAAGCTGCAACAGCTTTTATAACGCCATATGGCCCCTTTTGCTTCAACACTATGCCCTTCGGGCTCAAGAATGCTGGCGCAACCTATCAACACATGCTTCAAACATGCCTGGAGAAACAAGTCGGCAAAACAGTGGAAGCATATGTGGACGACATTGACATAAAAACCAGACACGTCGAAACCCTGATAGAAGACTTGAGGCTTACATTCGATAGCCTCCAGACATACGGCATCAAGTTGAATCTGGAAAAATTTGTTTTCAGTGTCCCTTTGGGGAAGCTCCTGGGCTTCATTGTTTCCAATAGATGAATAGAAGCGAATCCAGCAAAAATCCAAGCCCTGTCGCAGTTGGCCATACCAACCGACCTCAAGCACATCCAGAAGCTAGCAGGATGCATGGCCGCTTTGAGCCGCTTTATATCCAGGCTAGGAGAAAAGGCGTTGCCTCTTTACCACCTCCTTCAGCGAACCGAACATTTTGTATGGACGGACGCAGCCGCGGCCGGACTAGATGAGATAAAGACCTTATTGGCCAGTAATTCGGTCCTAACAGCGCCAAATATCGGCGAACCTATGCTGCTATACATAGCTGCAACACATCAAGTGGTAAGCGCAGTGCTCGTCGTCGAACGAGAGGTGAACGGATACAAATTCCCGCTTCAAAAGCTGATTTACTACGTATCCACGGTCCTCACCCCATGTAAATCCCGATACCCACACTATCAAAAAATAGCATACGCAGTCTTCATGGCATCTCGGAAGCTAAGACACTACTTTCAAGAGTGTTAGATTACCGTCGCCTCCGAAGTACCACTCAACGACATAATTAATAACCGCGATGCTACGGGCCGGATTGCTAAATGGGCCATCGAGCTCCTGCCGTTCGACATAACATACAAACCGCAGCGAGCCATTAAGTCGCAAGTATTGGCTAACTTTATCGCCGAATGGACAGAAGTCGAACTCCCTAAAGAGTATGATGCGTACTCCAACTGGATCATGCACTTTGACGGCTCCAAAATGCTGGCCGGACTGGGAGCTGGGGTAGTCCTGACGTCTCCCACCGGGGACACGGTCCAGTACGTCCTACAAATAGTATACACAGACTCCAACAATGCGGTCGAATATGAGGCCCTATTACATGGTCTTCGGATGGCAGTCTCTATGGGAATCCAACACCTGTAAGTGCGCGGGGACTCGAACCTCGCAATATCACAAATAAACGGAGACTTTGATGCCAAGGATCTGAAAATGGCGGCCTATCGTAATGATGTCCTAAAGATGTCAGCTCGGTTCGAGGGGATCGAATTCCACCATGTGGCTCAAGAAAACAATCAAGTGCCGGACGTACTTGCCCGCATCGGCATCAAACGCGACCCTGTCCCACCTAATATATTCCTAGAAAGGTTGTTCAAGCCATCCGTAGTATGGGAAGGGGAGTCTGGCAATACCAGCACGGATCCGAATACACCTCCAGACTGCAAACCATCCGACACAATCGGAGGCTCTGCCACCGAAATAACACCTTCGGCCCACGAAATCATGGCCGTAATCGCCCCGTGGACCGAGCCGTTCTTGGCCTACTTAAATAGACAGGAGCTCCCCGAAGACCAAAATGAAGCACGCTGCATAGTCCGGCGTTCTAAAGCTTACAAGGTCCAGGAAGGGGAACTCTACAAGAAAAGCGCGACCGGAGTGCTCCAAAGGTGCATCTCCAAAGAGGAAGGGCGGCAACTCCTGGCTGAAATTCACGCCGGACTGGGCGGACACCACGCCGCAGCTCAAGCACTAGTCAGCAAAGCCTTCCGTACAAGCTTCTATGGGACGATGGCCCGAGCAGACGCACAGGACCTTTTCCAACATTGCATCAGCTGCCAGCTCTTCGCCAATCAGAGTCATATGCCCCATACCGCTCTCCAAACAATCCCCATAACTTGGACCTTCGCGGTCTGGGGGCTGGATATGGTCGGACCCCTTAAAGGGGGAAGCCATAAGAAAAACTACCTATTGGTCATGGTAGACAAATTAACCAAATGGATCGAAGCCAAACCAGTTAAAACGGCCGAATCCGGACTAGTAATAGATTTCATATCCTGGGTTGTACACCGGTACGGTGTCCCCCATAGCATCATCACTGATAATGGCTCAAATTTCACAGCCGATGAAGTGAACACTTGGTGTAGCAAAGTGGGCTTTAAGCTCTGTAAGGGCATATTTTTCCCTCAGGTGTTTTGGTGATTGATGACAATGCATTTGCGGATTAATCGTGTGCCTTGAGTTTCTTAGGTTATTCATATCTAGGCACGAGACGATTCGGTGCCCCTCGGAGACTATTGAAGTCGGTGTCGTTCTATGTTTCTCTTTGGTGGATTTGAGTCGTAGGAGAGCCGTACTATTAAGAGGGGGCCCGCGTCGGAAAGGTTTGGGTGGAATCAACACGTTCACTTGTTCCTCCTTTCCCTGCATTTTGGAGCTTCCCTTTGTTATCTTGGTTGTGCGGAAATTTGACGACTACTTCTGTGCTTGCGGTAGTACCGCAAGTACACGCGGTAGTACCGCTGTGTGTCACGGTAGTACCGCTCATCTGGAGTGGTAGTACCGCGGCTCCCTGGCCTTGTGCCGCTTCGGTGCGGTAGTAGGGGCGGATGTAATTTTTTTACATCCGCGCCATCCACGGTAGTACCGCTCGTCCAGCGCGGTAGTACCCCGGAGGCCCACGGTAGTACCGCTCCCTAGGAGTCGTAGTACCGTGGCCCTCCTACCTAGTACCACACTGTCGCGGTAGCAGGCGCGGATGTAATTTTTTACATCCGCGCCCGCACGGTAGTACCACGCCTCGCGGGCGGTAGTACCGCGTCGGATTTTTGTACCTCCTCCGGTTCAGCGGAAGTAGGCACGGATGTAATTTATTTCATCCGCGCCCTTCCCAGGCCGTGACTTTCCTGCCTTGCGGTAGTACCGCAGGTGGGTGCGGTAGTACCGTGCAAGCGGTAGTACTGCCCCCTTATCAGGCTAGTTCCGGCATGTGTTGCTGTCGCGGTAGTACTATGGTTAGCCACGGTAGTACCGCACAGCCTCGCGGTAGTACCGCGCCCCTAGAGCGGTAGTACCGTGTGTCGCGGGCTAAACATGTGGATAACGGTTGGATTTTGTCCACAACTATATAAGGGGCGTCTTCAACCTCTAGTTAACTACCTCTTCCATCTCTAAGCTCCATTGTTGCTCCAAGCTCCATTTTCACTCGATCTCTCTCCCTAGCCAATCAAACTTGTTGATTTGCTCGGGATTGGGTGACAAGTGCCCGATCTACACTTCCAACACAGGATATTTGATCCCCCCCACTTATCCCTTGCGGATCTTGTTACTCTTGGGTGTTGAGCACCCTAGATGGTTGAGGTCACCTCGAAGCCATACTCCATTGTGGTGAAGCTTCGCGGGATTATTGGGAGCCTCCAAGTGTTGTGGAGATAGCCCCAATATTGTTTGTAAAGGTCCGGTTGCCGCCTTCAAGGGCTCCAATAGTGGAATCACGGCATCTCGCATTATGTGAGGGCGTGAGGAGATTACGCTGGCCCTAGTGGCTTCTTGGGGAGCATTGTGCCTCCACACCGCTCTAACGGAGACGTACTTCCCCTTAAAAGGAAGGAACTTCGGTAACACATCCTCGTCTCCACCGGCTCCACTCTTGGTTATCTTATCCCTTTACTTTTGCAAGCTTACTTGTCCTATATCCATTGCTTGCTTGTGTGCTCATTGTCTTTGCATCATATAGGTTGTCCACGTAGTTGCACATCTAGACAACCTATTTCATTGCAAGGTTTAAATTGTTAAAGAAAAGTCTAAAAATTGTTAGTTGCCTATTCACCCCCCCTCTAGTCAACCATATGATCATTTCAATTGGTATCAGAGCCAGGTTTCTTTATTAAGGACTTTGCCGTCCGAAGAGTATGGTTGACACCAAGGACGGTGCGGAGGAGCACTCCAGTGTGAATCCCGTCTCGTTTTCGGCCGAAGGGGGAACCTCGGTCTCTCGTGAGGAATTCAATGTGGCTTTAGACACATTGAAAACCTCCATGACGGCCGAGGTTAAAAGCATGTTTACCGAATTCCTAGAGGGACTCAAACTATCTACCTCACCGATGAAAGTGGGTGATCCCACTAACAAGGTGACGGATGCTAACCCCGACAAGGGGGAAGCTAATAGTGAAAAGAGTCTGTCTACTAGTGGTAGAAATGGCACCGGCATCTATGCCCATGTGGAACCCCCGGTGTATAAAGGACCGATCCCCTCTATGCATTTGAATCATGCCGGTCCTCCTCCTAAATATGTGAAAAATGAAGATTATGATTCTTGGGTTTATCGCTTCAAGCTTCATTTAAAACATGTGAATACTAACCTTTGGAGAATTATTGAAGAAGGTTTCTATCCTCATGATCCAAGCAACTTCACCCTCGAGAAGAAGTGGACAACCAATTCAATGAGAGTTCTCTCTTCATCATCCAAGATGCTATCCTTCCCGAAGATCTCCCTCATCTTCAACCTCATGTCATGGCTAAAGAAGCATGGAAGTGTGTCGAGCGTATGTATCGAGGAAGTGCTAGCATTCAACGCTCCAACTATGAAGTGGTGCAAGATGAAGCCGATGAGTTTGCAATGAAAGAAGATGAAGAACCTCGTGAGCTCTTTCGAAGAGTGACCAAACTTGCGATCGCACTCCGAGATCATGGGAGCAAGGACACGGATGACAACTGGATCAAGCGCAAGTTCCTCAAGGCCATGATGCCATACAATAAGGCCATGTCCTCTGTCATCCGCCAAAGACCGGACTTCCACTCCATGACCTCTGGTGAAGTGTTGGATGAGTTTGTTGCAATGAACATCTTGGATAAGACCGCCAACAATGCGGTGCTCCGTTCCCAAAGGGCAAAGAAGCCCAATCTTGCCTTGAAGGCCAAGGTTAGTGTGGAAGAAGAAGAAGAAGAGGAAGATGAGGAGAGCAACCCCGAGGACACGAAGTATGATTATCATGAGCACATGGCTCTTGCCTCAAGACAGTTTTGGAGTAAGAAGACTACAAGACCCAACTTCAACAAGAACAACTCATGTGGCCTCAAGGGGAAGCAACGAGTTAGAACTTGTTTCAACTGTGGCAATGTCAGCCATTTCGTTGCGAATTGTCCATACGAGAAGCGGGAAGACAATGGTGGCAAGTTCATTCGAAAAGACAAAGCCAAGTCCTTCCCTAACAAGAACAACTTCACCAAGAAGACTCCTCCTCGCGGGTTGGTGGTTCAAGAAGAATACCGTGAGGATGACGATCATGATGAAGATGGTGAAACAATGGCCATGGCATCCGTTGCCATTGTCTCAACTTCTCGGGTGTCTCTCTTCGATGCACCTAACGAGAACATCACCGCCAAGTGCCTCATGGCTAAGGCCACCAACAAGGTAACCCCCAACATCAAAACAACCATTATTCCTAACCCTCCTTCAACGGATGACTATGATAATGGTAAGGGGTCTAATGAGGAGTTCAATGAATTTGAGTCCTTCATGAGTAAGCTCAAGGGCAAATCCAAGAAGCATTTCATTGCTCTCTTGGAACAACTTGGTGAAGCCAATGGCATGATCGAGGCTCATGAAGAAACCATCACTAAGATGGAAAGTCATAGTCGTGACTATGCCGATGAGATATCGAATCTCTCTAGTGCTCTTGAGGAAGAGCGTGGGCATCGTTTGGCTCTTGAGGAGTCACACAACGATGGTCATGCTAAACTAAAGAAAGATCTTGATCATGCTCTTGTTGTGTCTCGTGTTCTATCTTCCGAGAAGGCTAAACTTGGGGTTGATCATGTTAGACTCACGGAGGAGTTTGATGTACTTGACAAGGCCCACAAGGTCTTGAAAGGTGCTCATGCCACCCTCAAGGAGTCTCATGCTCAACTCCAAGTTAAGCTAACCAAGGAAAAGGCCACATTTCCTCACATGGTCTTAATTGATAATGCAAATGCTACTAACCCATGTTGTGAGCATGTGCACCTTGTGGAGGAAAATGCCAGGTTGAAGGAACAACTCAAGAAAGGTCTTGTGTCATGCATACAAGGCGAGAAGAACCTAAATGACCTTTTGAGCAATCAAAAGGAAGTTGTGGGCAAGGAAGGAGTTGGGTTCGCACCCAAGTCCAAGAACAAGAAGAAGAACAAGGAGAAGAAGAGCAAGACCAATCGACCTCCTCCGCTCAAGCAAACCTTTGTGAAGGAGGGAGAAGGTGCTCCTAAGGAGAAGAAGAACAATGAGAAGAGTTGTGAAGCCAAAGAGCGCAACGCCATCTCTCCCAACAAAGTCGACAACTTTAACCCCTCTTATGTGTTGTGTCGTGCTAGTGATGGACATGTTTATGCTAAATTTGTTGGTTCTCCTTATGAGTACATTGAATAATCTATTTGGGTTCCTAAGACCCTTGTTACTAACATCAAAGGACCCATTACTCAATGGGTACCTAAAACCAAGCATTGATCTCTTGTAGGTGTTTGCTTCCGATGGGGGATCATGGTTGCTCGATAGTGGAGCAACAAATCATATGACCGGGAGCAAGGACTTGGTGGTGGACGTGCACAACATCCCATCTATGCCCACCAATGTCGAATGGGGTGATGCCTCACATTCTAAGGTATTGGGTCTTGGCAAGGTTGTCATTTCTCGTGATCTAACGATCGAGAAAGTCATGCTTGTTGAGTCCCTTGCGTTCAATTTACTTTCCGTTCGTCAACTCGCACTCATGGGTTTTGCCACCTTATTTGATATTGATACCGTGGCCCTCTTGTGGAGCAAGACTCTTAAAGTAGCCTTTGTTGGGCATGTCGAGAACGGCCTCTATGTGGTTAACTTCTCGGAGCAACCCACTAAGACCGCGACATGCCTAATGGCTAAAGTTGATGTGGGATGGCTTTGGCATCGCCGTTTAGCCCACGTCAATATGAGATCTTTGCAAAGTCTTCTCAAGGGGGACCATGTTCATGGACTAACGAATGTTAGTTTTGCCAAAGATCGTGTTTGCAGTGCTTTTATCGAAGGAAAGCTTCATGAGACGGCTCACCCTCCCACGACTATCATCTACTCGAAGAGACCCTTGGAACTCCTTCACATGGACCTCTTTGGGCCCCCGTCCTTTGATAGTCTTGGGGGTAGAAAGTACTGCTTGGTGATAGTGGATGATTATTCAAGATACACTTGGGTATACTTCTTCAAGAGGAAGAGTGAGACCCAACAAACCGTCATCGACTTTGCAAATGAAGCTCAACGTCAACATGATGCAAAGATCTTGACAATAAGAAGTGACAACGGCACCGAGTTCAAGAATTACACCTTGGATGTTCTTAGCGATGAAGGGATCAAGCATCAATATTCTGCACCATATACCCCTCAACAAAATGGTGTTGCAGAGAGAAAGAACCGGACGTTGATGGATGCGACAAGGACCATGATGGCGGAGTTCAAGTCTCCATACAACTTCTGGGCCGAAGCCATCAACAAAGCTTGTCATGCATCCAATCGGCTCTATCTCCGCAAAGGCTTGAACAAGACTCCGTATGAGATACTCACCGGGAACAAGCCCAATCTCAAGTACTTCTGGGTGTTTGGGTGTAAGTGTTTCATTCTCAAGAAAGGTGTTCGTTGTCTAAACTTGAAGCTAGAGCTCATGAGGGCATATTTGTTGGTTATGCTACAAACTCTCATGCTTACCGTGTTCTCAACAAGTCCAACGGACTCATTGAGGAGACGTGTAACGTAGAGTTTGATGAAAATAACGGCTCCCAAGTGGAGCAAAGTGGTACTTGTGATGTAGGTGATGAAATTCCTCCCCAAGCCATAAGAAGAATGGGTATTGGTCATATCCTACCCATTGAGGAACCCCTTCTGGCCGAAGGAGAAGGACAACGCTCCACTCAAGTGGAGCCATCACCTCCCCAAGACCCACACGCTTCCGAAGAACAAAGTGAAGGCCCTCACCTTCATGAACAAGACCAAGGGCAAGATCAACCTCAAGATGGAGGTGAACCTCTAAATGATGCCCAAGGTCAAGTTCTCCCCCTCGAGCAAGTTCAAGATCATGAGCAAGCTCAAGACGGCGCTCAAGATGATCAAGTTAACCTTCCTCCTTCCACGCCCGAGGAAGAATTAGAGCGTCGTTCCGCGAAGATTGCTTCCAAACTCACCACCCAAGGCCATCTCATGGAAAACGTGGTTGGAAGTCTAAGAAAGGGGGTAAGCACTCGTAGACAATTAGCTAACTATTGTGAACATCATGCGTTTGTCTCTTGTGTTGAACCTGAAAAGGTCTATGAGGCGCTCAAACACTCGGATTGGCTCAATGCCATGCATGAAGAACTAAACAACTTCGAGTACAACAAGGTGTGGAGATTGGTGCCAAGACCTTCGGGGAACCACAACGTCATTGGAACAAAGTGGATCTTCAAGAACAAGCAAGATGCTCATGGGAACATCATTCGCAACAAGGCAAGATTGGTAGCACAAGGCTACTCCCAAGTCGAGGGCATCGACTACGGTGAAACCTTTGCTCCCGTTGCTCGTCTTGAATCCATTCGTTTGTTGATTGCTTATGCTTCCCATCACAACTTTAAGTTGCAACAAATGGATGTGAAAAGTGCTTTTCTTAATGGTCCCATTAATGAGTTGGTTTATGTCAAGCATCTCCCCGGGTTCGAGGACCCCTACTTCCCGAATCACGTGTATCAACTCGATAAGGCACTCTATGGCCTTAAACAAGCCCCACGTGCGTGGTATGACCACCTTACCGAGTTGCTACAAGATCGTGGATTTGAAGTAGGACAAATCGATCCCACACTTTTTACTAAGAAGGTCAAAGGGGAGTTGTTTGTATGCCAACTATATGTTGATGATATTATCTTTGGTTCTCCTAACAAAGCTTTCAATGAGGAATTTGCCGCTCTCATGACCTCCAAGTTCAAGATGTCTTCGATGGGAGAGTTGAAGTTCTTCCTTGGTTTTGACATCAAACAACGAAGAGAAGGAACCTTCATCAACCAAGCCAAATACACTCAAGACATGCTTAAAAGATTCAAGCTAAGTGATGTTAAGCCGGCTTCTACACCAATGCCTACCAAGTGCCAACTTGACATCGATCCCAATGGTAAAGCGGTGGATCAAAAGGTATATCGCTCTATGATTGGCTCCTTGCTTTACCTTTGTGCATCTAGACCGGATATCATGTTGAGTGTGGGGATGTGTGCATGGTTTCAAGCCGCACCAAAGGAAAGTCACTATGTGGCGGTCAAGAGAATCTTCTGATATTTGGCTCATACCCCAAACTTTGGCTTATGGTACCCAAGAGGAGCAAATTTCAAGCTTGAAGGTTTCACGGATTCCGATTGGGCAGGGGACAAAGTGGATAGGAAGTCCACTTCCGGAGGGTGCCAATTTCTTGGTTGCTCTTTGGTAAGTTGGTCTTCCAAGAAGCAAAGTTGTGTGTCCCTCTCGTCCACCGAAGCGGAGTATGTGGCGGCCGGTAGTTGTTGTGCTCAACTCCTATGGATGAGGCAAACTTTAAAGGAGTACGGTGTCGTTTGTGACAAAGTGCCTCTTTGGTGTGATAATGAAAGTGCCATCAAGATTTCTCTCAACCCGGTACAACACTTCAAGACGAAGCACATTGAGATTTGGTATCACTTCATCCGGGATCACATTAGGCGAGGGGAGATCGAGCTCAAGTATGTCAACACTCATGATAACCTTGCAAATATTTTCACGAAGCCCTTGGATGAAGCAAGATTTCGTGAGTTAAGGCATGAGCTAAATATCATTGATTTGAGAAATGTGACTTGAACCCGTACACACCCCACCACACTCAATGTGTTGTCTAGTTTAGGTGTAGGCATGGACATAGGGGGATTGTTGTTCTCTCAATGAACTCTCCCTCCCCCCATTATGCATAAATCGATCACCTCTTTCACATTAGCCATTTTTAATGGTGCTTGTGCTTCAAAGACGAGTTTTGGTCATGGGCCCAAGGATAATTCTTCGCGGTGCCATACCATCCAACGCAAACATAGGTGGCTTCAGCCACCGCCCTCTCTCCTCGAGAGGCTTTGTCGCTTGGTGGTTTCTTGTTGTCTTCTTGCCTCTAGTGTGTGCGTGTTCTTGTGTTTCTTGTGTGTGAAAAGTTTCCGTGCAAAGGCTTCTTCTTTTTCGTGTTGAAACTTGCGGTGACTTGAGCTCACGGTACTACCGCGGTCGGCTACGGTACTACCGCAGCCAGCCATGGTACTACCGTCACCACGCGGCAGTAATTTTTTACTGCCGCCTGGTTGAGCGGTACTACCGCCTCGGCGCGGTACTTCCGCCCGAGCGGTACTACCGCGATGATACGCGGTACTACCGCGCCGGTTCGAGCGCGTGGGGATAAGGACGGGCAGGGGGAGTTTTAACTCTCCATACCAATTCGCTGTCCTCTCTCTCCATGTCGTCTCCTTCTCTCCCTCGCTCAAGAATGGAGCCGGCGTTCGTCACCGGATCTCCTCCACCGGCTGCCCTCCTGTGATTCCGACCGGTGGGATCGTTCCCCACCACGTGCTCTTGCTATGGACCCAGGTTTTTCCCCAACTCCCTCTTCGTGTTGATTGTTTTTAGTGTTTCTAAGTTTTGGGGGAGGCTTGTGTGTTCTTGAGATTCTTAGGCTTAATCTCTGCAAGAGTAGGATGATGGAGCGTGGTATTGCATAGGATTTATACTTGTATTGTTGTCTTGCGCTAGATCGGATCACCGTGGCACCGCCATTGTTTCGCGGTTCTTTTCAGATTCAAACCGCCCGTTGGATCTGACGCGACGCGGTACTACCTCCCGTCTGGCGCGGTACTACCGCTTGCATGGTACTACCGCCCCTCGGGAGCGGTACTACCGCGTTCTGTGCGGTACTAAAAGTTTACTTCCGCCCCAACCATGGTACTACCGTGCCCTAGCATGGTACTACCGCGGTTGGAGCAGTACTAATATTTTAGTACCGCAAGCCGTGGCAGTTTTACCGTGGCTCACATCTATCGCATGCCAACTTTCTTGTATGCCTTCTATGTGTTTATTGTGCTTTTTCATGGCCTTTGCATTGATCTTCTCGCGTCTTTGGTGTTTTGCGTGTGTGTCTCAGGTGGTGGCTCTCTCCGGTCCAACCCTAGTCGTGACACTGGCTCCAAACGTCTGCGCAACCCAGGTGAAGTACCAGAAGGCTCGTCTGCCTCCAAGCGCAATGTCAAGCACTCAGCTAGCAAGCACAAGGAGCCCGCTAAGGGCATGGATGAGATAGCCCAAGCTGATTATGTCCGTCTCAGGAAGCTTCACCCTTATGTGCATCCGCGTGCCACCTTTAGAGGCTGTGAGCTGTTCTGGAACAAGCAACAGGTCAACATCTATTTGGATGTCATCAAGAACAAGCAGAACACCTATGTGGAGGTGAAGTGGATTGATATGCATCACATGAGGAAGGACAAGTTTCGTGACTATTTTGGAGAGGCTCTGGACTTGGTGGAGCAGTTTAGCATTGAGCATGTGATTACCTTCCACCTCGACTATGACCCTGAGCTTATCTGTCAGTTCTTTGCCTCAGTCTACTTTCACTCCGATGAGGAACGAAGGATGACCTGGATGACCAATGGCCGTAAGCTGTCTGCTACCTTGAAGGAGTTCATGGATCTCCTCCAGGTTCCTGATGATGGACTCGACTCTCTAGTGGGTGTTCGCCCCCATGCCAATGCTGATTCTGCCAGCAAGGACAGACTTGCCCCTTTCATGGTTGAGAAGGCACTCGCCAATGGCAAGACAACTTTGGTGCTCAACCCTTTCCTGGATATCATGTATCGCATCTTCCGCAACTCCTTGTTCCCTCGCATCGGTGATAAAGACAAGGTTCATGCCTATATGGTGGACATGATGCTCATCTGCGAGGATGCTCATTCGTCTCAGTCATAGCCACTTGATGTCTCACACATCATGTGGTGTGAGCTCCAGTTTGAAGTGTTCAACCGCAAGGTGCCTATCTATGGGCCCTATCTGTTTCTGCTGATTTCGAAGACTTGGGAGAAGATGTTTCCTGATGATGATTTTCTTGCTCCTGACTGGGTTCGCCATGAGCCCATCTGCCTGCGTATCAAACCCAACTGGGCCAACACCACTACTCGCACCGAGGCGACTGCTGCTAGGACTGCTGTTGATGAGGAGGATGCTGGTGCCGAGGATGTTGCTGAGGGCCATGCTGCTAGACCTTCCCAGAGTGCCTCTATGCCATCATGGGCTAGGAAGCTGAAGGACAAGATGAAGACTCTTTTCTGCATGCAAGCCAAGGGGCAGTACAGGACTCACGTGGCGTCCAAGGAGAGTCGTCGCCGGGACAACAAGATCTTGCAGCTCTATGGTGAGGCAGTGTCTGGCGGGTCTGAGGAGCACATCACTCCAGAAGCCGAGTGGATGGAGAAGCAGGGCTACAGGTGGACTAAGTTTGAGGAGGATGTCGAGGAGACCATCCCTGCTGCCGAGGAGACCGACGGAGAGGGTTGGGACGAGTTCTCTACTTGAGCCACCTCTTGTGTGTAGGTGTCCTCTCTGCCTTTTTGGCGTCTCGATGCCAAAGGGGGAGAGAGTGTAGGGATTTGCGAGTGTGTCGTGTGTTTGCTGCTTTCTTGTTTGTGTCGTGTGTTTGCTGCTTTCTCGGTTGAACCTTGGTAGCTTTACTTCGTATGGTGTAAGACATATGCACTCTATCTATCCTAGCGAGCTTGTGTTATATTGTGCTATATTTATGCTTTGCTATGCTTATTATCATGTCTTAGTCTCTAAAATATAGGGGGAGTGTTGATCCTAGTCTGTGTGCTATCCAGTCCAAAGCATTCATCTAAAGTGCACACATCTAGGGGGAGCCCGTCTATATTTTAGAGAGGTGGGGCTTGCCCCTGCTCTAAATTATCTTATCCATATGCAAATCCCGTGTTGTCATCAATCCACCAAAAAGGGGGAGATTGTAAGGGCATATTTTTCCCTTAGGTGTTTTGGTGATTGATGACAATGCATTTGCGGACTAATCGTGTGCCTTGAGTTTCTCAGGTTATTCATATCTAGGCACCTGACGATTCGGTGCCCCTCGGAGACTATTGAAGTCAGCGTCGTTCTACGTTTCTCTTTGGTGGATTTGAGTCGTAGGAGAGCCGTACTATTAAGAGGGGGTCCGTGTCGGAAAGGTTTGGGTGGAATCAACACGTACACTTGTTCCTCCTTTCCCTGCATTTTGGAGCTTCCCTTTGTTATCTTGGTTGTGCGGAAATCTGACGACTACTGCTGTGCTTGCGGTAGTACCGCAAGTACACGCGGTAGTACCACTGTGTGTCACGGTAGTACCGCTCATCTAGAGCGGTAGTACCGCGGCTCCCTGGCCTTTTGCCGCTCCGGTGCGGTAGTAGGGGCGGATGTAATTTTTTTACATCCGCGCCCTCCATGGTAGTACCGCTCGTCCAGCGCGGTAGTACCGTGGAGGCCCATGGTAGTACTGCTCCCTAGGAGTCGTAGTACCGTGGCCCTCCTACCTAGTACCGCAGTGTCGCGGTAGTAGGCGCGGATGTAATTTTTTACATCCGCGCCCGCACGGTAGTACCGCGCCTCGCGGGCGGTAGTACCGCGTCGGATTTTTGTACCTCCTCCGGTTCAGCGGAAGTAGGCACGGATGTAATTTATTTCATCCGCGCCCTTCCCAGGCCATGACTTTCCTGCCTTGTGGTAGTACCGCAGGTGGGTGCGGTAGTATCGCGCAAGCGGTAGTACTGCCCCCTTATCAGGCTAGTTCCGGCCTGTGTTGCTGTCGCGGTAGTACTGTGGTTAGCCACGGTAGTACCGCATAGCCTCGCGGTAGTACCGCGCCCCTGGAGCGGTAGTACCGTGTGTCGCGGGCTGAACATGTGGATAACGGTTGGATTTTGTCCACGACTATATAAGGGGCGTCTTCTACCTCTAGTTGACTACCTCTTCGATCTCTAAGCTCCATTGTTGCTCCAAGCTCCATTTTCACTCGATCTCTCTCCCTAGCCAATCAAACTTGTTGATTTGCTCGGGATTGGGTGACAAGTGCCCGATCTACACTTCCACCATAGGATATTTGATTCCCCCCACTTATCCCTTGCGGATCTTGTTACTCTTGGGTGTTGAGCACCCTAGACGGTTGAGGTCACCTCGAAGCCATACTCCATTGTGGTGAAGCTTTGCGGGATTATTGGGAGCCTCCGAGTGTTGTGGAGATAGCCCCAATCTTGTTTGTAAAGGTCCGGTTGCCGCCTTCAAGGGCTCCAATAGTGGAATCACGGCATCTCGCATTGTGTGAGGGCGTGAGGAGATTACGGTGGCCCTAGTGGCTTCTTGGGGAGCATTGTGCCTCCACACCGCTCTAACGGAGATGTACTTCCCCTTAAAAGGAAGGAACTTCGGTAACACATCCTCGTCTCCACCGGCTCCACTCTTGGTTATCTTATCCCTTTACTTTTGCAAGTTTACTTGTGCTATATCCATTGCTTGCTTGTGTGCTCATTGTCTTTGCATCATATAGGTTGTCCACGTAGTTGCACATCTAGACAACCTATTTCATTGCAAGGTTTAAATTGTTAAAGAAAAGTCTAAAAATTTTTAGTTGCCTATTCACCCCCCCCCTCTAGTCAACTATATCGATCATTTCAAGCTCGACTACGCTTCCGTCTACCACCCGCAAACAAACGGCCAGGTCGAATGGGCAAATGGTCTTATCCTGAGCGGCATAAAACCCAGATTAGTGCGATCTTTATCAGAATCGGATAGGCACTAGGTAGAGGAGCTCGACTCCGTACGCTGGGGACTGCGGACCACACCAAATCGAACCACCAGATACACACCATTCTTTATGGTGTACGGTGCGGAAGCAGTACTACCCTGCGACATAATACATGATTCGCCATGCGTACGCATGTACGAAGAGAAGGAAGCCGAGTTAGATTGGCAGGATAACTTGGACGCCCTGGAGGAGGAGCGCGATGTCGCAAAAGCCCGTTCCGCATTCTATCAGCAACAGGCTCGGCGATATCAAAGAAGAGAAGTGCGGGCCAAAACTTACAATATTAGCGAGCTCGTTCTAAGCCTACAGGAGAAGAAGAAGGACAAACCCAAACCCAGATGGGAAGGTCCCTTCGTCATAGACAAAGTTCTCACCGGAGGAGCGTACCGCCTATGTAATTTATCTGACAACAGACTCCGTTCACCATGGAACGCGGCTAGACTCCGGAGATTCTACGCCTAACACCAAACACAGTGTTCGTCTCCTCACCCCTCCTTTTTACTGTCGGTTGAGCCGGATGTGTACCTCAGACTGGGTGAAGCCGAAAGCTAGTTTCCTTAAGAGAATATTCGATCGGTGAACAAAGGATGTATCCGTTCGTTACAACAAAGAACCCCAGAAGCTTTGTATCCTGCGCCATCGCGCGTAGTCCGGACATGTGCATCAACAAATGGATACCTAGGGAAAGGAACCCTTAACGGAACTATTCTCCCTAGAAGATGTTTCTTGCTACCCATGCAATATAACATAACTAGTTGGGTACTTGTCTGTTCAAGCACCTATGAACCCTACGCCTGGTCTCCATGCATGCCCCGGTTTTCGCATAACCGAGCGGGTATTCGGACACACCCCGGACTATAGGATCCGGGGGCTGAAGCAAAAAGGTCTGCCATGACAAATGATTTCAATCCGGCTAGAGGCTACTTATGCCAATCAATTTACACAGTCACTGAGACTGAATATATTCCTCTTTTATACCATCTAACAGGTTATCTAGCCTACAATCTTGCTGAGAATACTTAGCGGCTAATGCTACCTAGTCATACACCAGGCTCACGGGAATTTCTTGCCCATCGGGCCCCGCCGGTCCCACTTCAGCCATATGGTTAGGGTCCAGCTTGGTATAGCGCGTCTTCACCATCGCCTAGGCTTCTCTTTCTTCTTGCCGGCAGGCTGATATCTTCCACAAACAGAAGCGCCGCCGGGCTCCTTGAAGCAGGTCCGCAAGCTCCCCCATGCCATTCTGCAGTAGGCTTGAGGGCCACAAGACCTGAGCAACGCCTTGCATCACCTGTCGAGCACGATCGTGCATCTGCGACAGTTCTTGCAGCAAATCACTTGCAGATGAGGGCATCTCCTCTTCAGGGCGACCCGTTAGCATTCCTGCAAGGAAAAATCTTTTTAATAAACTTCCTCGCCGAACTATCAAACAGTTCGCTTGAGTTCTTACCATAAATACCGCGACGAAGTTTTTTGTTCTCCTTCACGGAGTCTGCCAGTTGTGCGCGTACGTCCTTTAATTCCACGTCCAGACGAATATTGGCATCATGAAGCTTGTTCTTCTCTTGCGTCACCTGCGTAAGGATGCGCTCACCGGCCTTTAGTTGTCATTGGAGATGCGAGTCATCACCCACTGCACCATCCGGATTCACTCCAGGATTGTCTGCAGAACTTACTGTTAGACTGACCGCACCAGCCATCTATTAACTAGCACATCTGTGTATAATGGAGACAAATATTACCGGCAGGGGCCTGACGGGATCCCTCTAACTTGGCTACCACATTAGAAAATTGGGCCTTGCAGGCCTCCAGCTCCCGCGCCAATTGTTCATTCTTGTCCACAAGGACCTGTGGATATATTGATCCTTCAAACAGTTGTCCCAACTATTCTAAGTCTCAGGGGCTACTGCTAGGCATACTTATCAAAATCTCTTACCCGTATGTCTTTGGTATATTGGCTTGTCGCTTGGGCAAGCCCGCCTCGAACGGCTCGGACATATGCATCCGCTGAATTGAAGGCATTAAAAGCCTCTTCGGAAAAGATGTTGTGCCGGAGCACGGCCCTTCGGCGCCGGTGGTTCATGGCGCTCTCCACTTCGGAGTTCGTTGCCGAGCACATATCCGCACCCTCTGTCGGGGAGCTATGCGGTGCTGGACTCGTATCCACCACCGCCCTCGAAGCCGGTTCTGGAACCCGACTGGTGGAGGCGTGGTTGGTGGGGTTTCCAGATATAGCCCGGTTATTCCTCTTCCTGCCAGACACAAAGGCCGCTGTCATATTTCAAATTCTATGACAGCGGGACAGGCTATGACTTTACCTCTGCAGTGGTGTGTCAGCCCGCACCGCCTTCCTCTTGAGCCTGCCCGATCTGACTGCCAGTGGTTGACGAGTCCCTAGGGGCTCGGCCCCTCGCTCCGGCTGTCGTTTCTGCAAATAGAGCGACGCCTCAAAGGTAAACTACAATACCTGGAGAAAGTCCTCTTCGGTGGATAGGGTTTTTCAGCTCAGCTTACACGCGACATAGGAAGCAGCCCAGGGGAGTCGGCCGTAATGACCACCAGGGCGCCGTCCCAGCTCGCCTGATAAAATACTTTGTTGACAAGCTCCACGGTAATATTCGGATCTACTTTGAGTCTCGGATCTAGGGCCCTTCCAGGGTCCTCTGGTTGCGAGGAGGGGCTGAAGATTCCTTCCATGGCCCTCCTCAGTTCCTGCTCCGAAACATTGATGCAAGTAATCTTAGTAGAAGTATGATAGAGTAAATGAAGCCGGGAGAAGAATGGCAACTTACCAACTC
>NC_041383.1:366072562-366077227 GCF_002162155.2 Triticum dicoccoides
GGGGGGGGTTGTACATGGAGAATCCGTCCCGCGTTTTTATGCGAAAGAACTCCTCCTCTTCCCCTTTGTACAAATCGGACAATATCCTTGCCAAAGCGGCAGCGGAGTCCGGACCCTTACGACCACAGTGGGTGGCGTCATCTTCCCCGTTGTAATGCCACATGGGCTTCCCCCGATATTGCAGCGGCTGCACTCCTCTCTTTATGCATATTGCCATGACTTCAACAATCGTCAGTCCGTACTTGGCCAGCAAGTTTATCCTGTTCGTCAGGAGGAATATCTCCCTTGTGTCCTGTTCTTGAGGGCCCCAGGGACGCCACCTTAGGCATGCCCTCGGTGGGGCATTGCTGAACTTGGGGAGACCCCTCCGGACTGGATCCAGAAGGGGAACGTCATTTGTATAAAACCACTCTGAAGGCCAGTTTTCTGGTGCATTCTCAGGAGTGCCGGACAAGTATCCGGTCTCGGCAATGCGCCATACTTCGGCCCCGCCCACTTGATACAAGGACTCCCCCTGGGTGTGGGGGACAAGGCAGAACAGCTTCCTCCACAATCCGAAGTGTGGTTTGCAGCCTAAAAACAGCTCGCATAAGGCGACATACCCCGCTATGTGCAAAATGGAGGCTGGGGTAAGATTGTGTAACTGGAGGCCATAGAACTCCAGGAGCCCGCGGAGAAACGGGTGGATAGGAAACCCGATGCCCCTCAGCAGATGCCAGATGGGGCATATTCGCTCCTCCGGAGACGGGTTGGGAGATCCCTCAGCTTGTTCCCCTCCATCGTAAGTAGCTATTCCAGCTCGGACGGAGACCATGAATGCCGGTGGAAGAAACCCTTGAGTTTGTAACTTCACCAAGAAACTGTGAGGAACTAAGCACTCTCCCCAATCCCCCGACTTAGAGAGAGGAGGGCAAGTAGAAGAGCTGCGACGGCTGGCCATGCTGGAATGGCTTTTCGCGAAGCGCTCTAGGATGCTAGCTCAAGGGAGGAGAGTGAGGTTTGGATCTGAGAATCCCTGTCCCTTCAAATAGACGGTTGGCCCGGAGGATCGAGGGTGGAAAATGCAAAAATACCTTGACTCATCGCATTCGCTCGACACGTCGAGATGGTCATTACTGAGGCGCTGAAGCCGAGGAGCACAACATTGATTGGAGACCGGACACTATTCGTCGTAACAGGTACTTTGGAGTATTCGAAGGAGGAACCCTCCTTGCAATGCCGAAGACAATACTGCGCGCCAGACTCATCGTCATTAGAGCCTGGTTCAGGGGCTACTGAGGGAGTCCTGGATTAGGGGGTATTCGGACAGCCGAACTGTGTACAACTTCCGGACTATTGAAGCGTGAAGATACAAGACTCAAGACTTCGGCCCGTGTCCGGATGGGACTTTCCTTGGCGTGGAAGGCAAGCTTGGCGATATGGATATTATATTTTCTTCCTTGTAACCGACTCCATGTAAACACTAGCCCTCTCCGATGTCTATATAAACCGAAGAGGTTGGTCCATAGAAGGCCGATCACGATTACATTCATACCATCATAGGCTAGCTCCTAGGGTTTAGCCTCTACGATCTCGTGGTAGATCTACTCTTGTACTACCCATATCATCAATATTAATCAAGCAGGAAGTAGGGTTTTACCTCCATCGAGAGGGTACGAACCTGGGTAAACATCTGTATCCCTTACTTCTTGTTACCATGAGCCTTGACGCACAGATCAGGACCCCCTACCCGAGATCCACCGGTTTTGACACCGACACCCGTGGGCGGGGGATACGGTGTACTAAGCAAGCTTCTCCTTGTTCTGCGAGTTGACGGGACACATCAAAAGTACTCCAGTGTATAGAGACTTGCCTCTAAGGTAGGCCCCACATGGTTTGACTCTTTTTTTAATTTAACATAACGCGTCAAGTTGCAATTTGTTTGTTCACCCGTGGTAGACGATCCTCCCTCCACCAAGTGGACAACCAGTACACGTGCCAAATTACCACATGGGCTACCTTTTTCGTACAAAAATGAACTCCACAGTGTACCTGCGCGGGTGTGGTTGGGAAAGATACGGGAGTATGTGCGCCATGCGTGCACCTCTTCTCTTCGTGCATGTCCCCCACCTACGTGGGTGTGTGTGAGAAAGATACAAATCTAGACATAATGCGCCGTCCATCCCCATGCCTTCGCCCAGTCCGGCCACCAGTCATCACCACGGCACCACGCCCCACTCCTCCTCACCTTATCTCTCATATTTCTCCCTCCATTTTTATATACAAGGGGCCACTATCAAAATTACAATTTGCAGATATACAAGGCCACTAACACTAATCGATGCAATATTAAGGGTGTTTGCCTCGTGGTACTAGCAAAGGAGGACATTAATTATCCCTTGCATGCATGCGTGAGTTTGTAAAAAATGCATCTTGATGTTCCGTCCAATGCACGGGCATCTTGCTAGTCCATGAACACAACACATGGCAAAATTCCACGACGAACAAGGGATTTGAATCTGTTGGGAGGGGCTGTTTGGATCTTGCCCGGGGTAGCCAAAATATTGGCAACCCTTTTGTCCACCGGTGCCTTTGCCACCGATGAACGAGGAATGGCTCGTGTGCTCATGCTATCATGCATCCTCCAGCGCGCATGTTGGAGACGAGCTCGCACGAGCTGTGTTTTTTTGTCCCACAACGCCGCCTGAGCTGCCCGCAGACTGACTGGCGACCCGCAAATTACGCCATCCAACCGTAGTTGCACACATTATGACAGCAAATCAACTAATCGGACGAAATTCACGCAAACACGTAGACAAACTGATATTTCATATAAACAATGATGTAAATCATATAAAATACCGGATTTTCACACAAACATGACGGATTTCATTACATTCAAATGAACTACGCGGTGCTAGTTCTGGACAGCATAGGTATATAATACCTGGCCTAAATGGTCGCCTGCTGATCGATTTGTGTTCCTCATGTCTGGCAGCACGATCACCGAACTGCCAGGAGCCCCAGAGGTATATGCTTTAGCGCAAAGGACAGCTCGCTTCCCCACTACCCTATTGATATCATTGCCTGGTGCCGAAGATGATGGTGGCCGGCACCGGTTCGAGTTCATCACCAGCCACTACTTCGCCATGGCCGGCACCGGCTCGAGTTCATCCTAACATTCCCCTCTTTCGTGGAGCCCATGCGGGGTCGATGAAGGTCCTCGCAACAAAAGGATCCGGCAAGACACCTGTTGTGTACGCCGGCCTCGCCTCCGTGGTGGCGTTCATGGGACCCAAGCGGCGGCGGCCTCCCGTGTTCTACTTCTCCCACCGACTCGTCACTCTCCGTGCACCCGGCTTCTGTCGCTGCTTGCATGGCACAACCACCGACATGGGAGTCTCGGCCAGAGAAATAGGAGACGTGGTACGAGGCAGCAGTGTGGACGGCAGCAACGACGCTCGTGCGCCGCTCCTCGTCGAGATGGCCTGGAGCGGCGAGTTGTTGAACCGCGCGCCGGCTTGGGGCGGCAACTAGCTCCGCGGGCGAGGGGAGGGAGGTGGATGAGCGAGCTGCATAGCTCGTATCCGGCGGGCTACCCAGCCGGCTTAGATGCGGAATAACTACTCTTCGCAAGCCATTGTAAGAGTGGACAAAATGGTGGAGGAGATAGGGGAGCAGCGGAGGTGTGCGATTCTTGGTCGGCGTTTGGCCTCGTTTAAATAGGAGATTAAATAGACGGCGGACGGGAGGAGCTCGGCCGGCGTTGTGTTTAATGCCGGCCCGGTCATTAACGGACGTGTGTCCAGAGTGGGTTTCTCGGCTTCCACACGGGCAGGTTTCATGGACGCGTTTGAATGGGGCAGGGAGGCGTGTTCAGCGGGCGTGCCCCGAGTGGCGCCCTCGACTATGACCTAGGACACCGCGTCGTTCTTCCACTAATGTGTGGGCTCTTTGGGTGCGTGGCATGCATGTCAGTGACCCAAAGCAGGTAGCGCATAGCAGAGGAACCTTTCGTGGGCCAGGGCGGTCAGAAGCGGGCATTTCATAAACCAATGATTGTTCATTGAGTGTGACGTCATCTTTTTCATGTAGTTAAGCCTACTATGTTGATAGCCCGTTCGATACGTTGTGATTCATAAAGACCGCTTCAAACACCAATGTTTTGGTTATCACAGATAAGATTAATTAATACCCGTAACAATCCATGTCCTTAACAAAGGGTGCATGCACGTATAGGTTCAGCATGTGTCTTGCGTCGTGTGCTGTGTGCATGCAGGCGTGCGAGTGTTGCGTGCGTGCAAGGGTGCGTTTCAGTGTTGCATGCATGGGTGCGTACGTGCATGTGTTCGTGAGTGCATGTGTACGTGCCAGTGTTGCACGGCAGCATGAGTGCGTGTGTACGTTATGTGTATGTGTCAGTGTTGCACGCCTACATGCGTGCGTGTCTTGTGTGCATGCATGTGTACGTGCGGGGTGAGGCTACACGTCAGTCGACTGACTTTTTCATCTCTGGTCATTAGATTTTCCAGCCGTTGGATACGAAATCAAGGGCCTCCAGTTTATCGTCAAACTCCACCCCCCCTGAGCCGCCAGCCACCACCGGCCGAACCGCCCGCCCCCGCCGCTCGCTGCCGGCCCGCCCTCCCCGAAACCACTCCCCACCACAGGTCCACCGCCACACCG
>NC_041383.1:366077652-366079110 GCF_002162155.2 Triticum dicoccoides
AGCTTTTTCTCCGGGGATCCCCACCCCACCGCCTAATGAACGCCCCCAACCACCGGTGACTGCCAACCAGAGGTCTCACGACTTCGAATACCCACCGACCACTAGTTTATTACCATTTCTGTCATTCATATACATGCTGACGGGTGGGCCCTATGGTAATGTGCGCTACTGAATGTGGACCGTTGGACTAGTCAATTGATCATGTTATCAACAAATTACGGAGCTGTATGGTGAGCCAGTGACCGTATGATCACCCTAAAATGTACTCCTATTTTATTAACAAACTACAGACTCAAACTACCATTTCTTTCTTTCATATACGGGCTGACAGGTGGGCCCCACGGTTACGCTCCCCGATGGTGCAACACTAGTTGTGTCGTTTGACTGGTCAATTGATTGTGTCATCAACAAAATACGGAGTTGTACGGGTGAGTCAGTGACAGTATAATCATGACATGTATTTGCTTAACACTGTACAGACGCAAGGGCTCATATATACGCGCAAGCACTCACCGCTATAAGCGCACGCACGCGAACCCTACCCCTATGAGCACCTTTGAGAGAGTGGGCCAGCATATATGATCTTGAGATTTTACGAAGTCACCATAGGTGCCTCGTAGTCGAGTGGAACATCTCCTCCCACTAAACATACATTGTCAGAAAATACTAAAATTAACACAAGATAAGTGCGAGCACCGGGACTTTAACCTTGGTGGGCTCAAGAAACCACTGTCATCTAACCATCCAACCACATGTTGGTTACCACGACAAAATGTATGTGGTGACCGTGATGAGCTTATTCTGAAGTCCAGTGACCATATCGTGCTTTCACTTCAAATACAATGACCGTAAGTGTCATCAACAAAATACGGAGCACACATGAAATGCAAAGTCCGTCAGTGTCATCAACAAAATATGGAGATGTATCGTGAGCTAGATACCGTTGTACTATTGTATATGCTTATTTTCTTAGTGGCCGATTGCATGTGTGGTGTGGTGGGCACATCATTTCTAGTTGTGGTAGGTCAACATGAAGACTCATGGGTCGGTTCCATCCTGCGCCACATATAGGTTGGACCAAGACATGTTATACGAAGACCCATGTGGAGGACTCGGCGTACAACACGAAGCTACCAGAGTCGCGGAGGACTCTATCCCCACTGGTGATAAGCCGACTATATATGATTTGTAACCCTAGGCCCTTAGTATGTTATACAAGCTTGGGGGCTAGTTCGTCGATAGTATACACACACGCACAATGCCTGGTATTCACGTGTACTTTGTACACACCCCTATCACTAATATACAGTACCAGGAGTAGGCTCTTTTTTCAACTGCAAGGGTCCGATCCGAACTAGGGTAAAACTTTGCCTCATATTACCATCCAGCCTAACAGATAGGGATATCCTACCGAATGGTATGATGAAATCATATCTGCCAACTACTATTAGAGAGGTG
>NC_041383.1:366079318-366153572 GCF_002162155.2 Triticum dicoccoides
ACATATATGTGTGTATAGAGGGCTAGTAGAGACCGTGCATGTGTATATATGCACGTGAGAGAAATAGTGTTTTGCAACTGAGATTAGTGAAAAGAGTGGTAGATAGTAGTCAGAAAGAGAGAGAGAGAAACAAAGAGAGCATGTGCGTGAGACACCCCGACACCCTGAGAGAGATTGGGAGCATGTGTGAAAGAGAAATGCCGATGCATATAAAGTGTGTGCAATTATGCGTTAGATAGAGAGATATATAACGCGTTTGTGAGAACGGGGCGAGGCATAGTGCATCTACGTGTAAAAGGCGGTTCTACGCATTAAATTAAAATATACATGGCATTATTATTTTTGGATGAGATCATGAATTTTGCAAAATTGCGTATGGACGAAAATCGGTCTATCAGACACCCATGCTCTATTGAATTCTAGCATGTGCATGTGTTTATTTCATATTATCGATCCATAGAGTGAGAGCGGTTTGAAATATAGGCAATGGATGCTTTTGCAATTCATATATAAACATTAATTAGTGCACTCCATGTTGTTAGTGTAAAGCACTTTATACATTTGTCACTTGCATGGATACATTCCAAATTGCTAGCTACAAAATAAAATACATGTCGAATTCAACATAAAGGGGGTTTCGAAGATTCGAATTCATAGGAAATGCATTCATATTTTTGAACCCAAGATAATGGCATTTGTAAATCAGATGTAAAAGGGGGCATCAATCTTTGTTGTGAGTTTGAACATGCTATATATATTCATACGCATATCTAACTTTTTTTTGCAACCAAGGAGATTATATCTGGAACCATGCATGAACTGAGGTAAGTTGCATATTTTTTAATATATACTCGTGTACAATGTATATTAAAATGTAACCCCTCCATTCCAAAATAGTCGTAGCTTTAGGATTTTCAAGAGTAAAGAATTGTGAAGTTTGAAAAATCCTGAATGTTCAATTCAAGAGAACCGAAAACGTTAATGCTTCTGCTCCCAAATATTAAACGAAGCGCCAAATAGGCCTCTGGTCACCTGAAACCGCGCGAGACTAATGTTTTGGTGGGAGGAAATTACGATCCTGACTCTGGCTTGTGTAGCCTATCGGCCCGATGTCCAAAGGTCTAAACCGGGGTAGGTTTGTAACTTCACCAAGATGCCAGTCTCAACCGCCTCCGAGAAGCATTCATACGCCGTGGGCGCCTAAACACCCATGCGCTCGACCGAAATCTATCCCGCCCACATTTGGGACACCTGACATGACTGTCCTACCCCCAACCCGCAATATGTCTGAAATTTTAGATGGGGGCAAAGTTTGTAACTTTCCACAAATTTCAAACAGGCGCGTCTCAAACCGAAACATTGTTCCCCCTTAGTTCCCCACCTCCCTCCGTTTCCCCATTCATACTCCATGGGCGCGAAAACGCCCTCTCCACCAGCCGCGAAACCCCAGCCTCCTCCGTCCTCTACCCCATAGCGGCCAATCCACCGCCGCCCTCCTCCATCACGCCGGAGCCGGTACCCCGACGTCGTCGTCCAACGCAACCGCAACTAGAACGCCCTCAAGGACTTAGCAGCTGAAGCCGAGGTAGAGCTGCCTCCACGACACCAATGCCGACGTGCGCCGTACCAGAACCACTCTGACCACGCCGTCTTGCGCCTCACTGTTGTGGCTCCACTGTCGCAACCGTCCACCGCACCAGAGCTGTTCCCGCTACGTCGTCGTTCGCCGCCTCGGATCTGCTTCCCCGCCGCCGACAGACGGCCACCACACCACACTCAACAACTTGGCCATTGGTTCGTCCAAGGCTGCACCGTCCTTCACAACTTCTGGTTTTCGGCAAACAACAAGATCGTCAGAAAAACAGAAGGAGGACACAGCACTGCCAGCAGAAAGAGGTACTCCTCTTCCTTTATTCGTGCAAATCTCACGTCTCCGCTCACACCGTATTCATCCTACGAAAGAAACTAGTTGAGGGCTTCTTACTTCATCTTCTCCGAGATACTAAATGCACAAGGTTTCCTCCCTTTTACTATTTCACCTTTGCTAGAGGTCAGTAGCCCGCCTGGATTTCAATTCAGTGTCAGTCAAACCGCAATTAAAAGAAGCAGCACCCGCTTAGGCGCGCGGAGCACCTAGTCCCCCTGTTCCCCGGGGAAGCGGCGCATCGGTGTCTATCATAGAGGTGTGGGGCGCAGGAGCTGCTTGCGCCCGATCTGGAGGTCGGCGGGGCTTGAATGGATAGCCGGGGGGGGCGGTGCCAAGCACGATGGTGCGGTGTGGTCGAGGGGAGGGCACAGGCAGGGGAGGAATACTGGGTCGATGGTCGCTGGCGTTTCGAGGAAGATCGTCAACACTAACTGGCTGGAGGTAGATGAAGGCGATCTGCCCGTTCTTTGTACATCGGACGATGCAGAAAAATGGGCTGACCTATTTTCTTTCAGTCGACTATTATTTTCATAGAATCCTGTAGTAATTGAGTGTGCCATCCATGTTGTAGAGCTATCATATGTCTCCCGTCATTTATTTCTCACCGACCTGCTATCTGCTACCTTTACACTATACTAATTGTGCACACACTTCACCCATACTCACACTATTGTTTTTTATGCATGGGTATTTCAGACTCTGACGCAGTGTTGATGAATGCAGAAAAGAAAAGACAGAAGTTGCTCCAGTGTATTTCAAAGATAAGCACTAAGCGTTTCACCGCTCTAATGGGTGCAGTGTCGGCAGTTGGAGACAGTAAACATAGCTCTTTAGTTGATGATCTCAATTGCCACACACAACCATCCCAGGTGCTTGCTTTAACTTCGCGCTGTCAAATGTGGTTGCATGTTGCATATGGTGTCTAGCTTGTATTCCTTCCAATTTGGTTAAATTGCATCTGCTTACTTTACACATTATACCTTTGATAATGACATGCCTTCCTGTTTTTGATACATACTACATATGTCTATTAACCATGTTCGTACATCAAACTAATGCTCTTTTGTATCCCTCGTCAATCACTTATGATGAGACAGTCACCCGGGTGGGTTACTATGACACGCTCTACTCATTTAAAGAGTGTAGTGTCATCCTCCCCACATGATTCTCAAGAAACAACAAGGCTAAATGAAGATAGTCAACGTAGCTCTCTATTTGATCACCGCAATTCCCCCACACCACCATCGCAGGTGCTTGCTCTTACTAGGCAGTGTGATATGTGGTTGCATGTTGCATATGGTGTCTACCTTGTAATGCTTCTAATTAGGGTAAATTGCATCTGCTTAGTTAACACATTATACCTGTGAATATGACATGCCTTCTTGTTTTTGGTACATACTACGTCTTTCTATTAACCATGTTCTTACATCAAACTACTTTTCTTGTGTATCCCTCATCAATGCTCCTGATTTGTTAAATTGCATCTCCTTAGCTTACACATTATACATGTGAATATGACATGCCTTCCTGTCTTTGGTACATACTACATCTACCTATCACACCATGTTCTTACATCAAACTACTGTTCTTGTGTATCCTGCGTCTATCGCTTATGATGAGACAGTCACGAGCGTGGGTTAATATGAGACGCAATACTCTTATAAAGAATGCAATTTCATCCTCACCACATGATTCTCAAGAAACAGCAAGCCTAAATGAAGATATTGAACATTGCTCTGTACTTGAAGACAGCACTTCCCCTACACCACCATCACAGGTGCTTTCTCCAACTTCGAAGTGTGATATGTGGTGGCATGTTGCATACAGTGTCTAGCTTGTAATGCTTCTAATTAGGTTAAATTGCATCTGCTTAGTTTACACACTATACATGTGAATATGACATGCCTACCTATTTTTGGTACACACTATATCTATGTGTTAACCTTGTTCTTACATGAAACTACCTCTCTTCTGTATCCTGCATGAATCACTTATGATGAATCACCTTTATTCGGTGCATATTGCATATTATTTCTAGCCTGTTGCCATGTATTGCTTCTAATTTGGTCAAATACATTTGTTAGGGCACCCTTTTAATTTGGCAGAGTGGTATTGGTTTCATCTTTCATATGGTTTCTAGCTTGCATCGATTCTAACAAGTTCAAGCACCTTGTGCTTAGTTTACACTTTATGCATCATACATGTCAATATGTCACGCCGTCCTGTTTTTCATACATATTCCATCCTCCTATCATGCGGCTGCCTTACATGAAAGTCGTGTTAGTCAGTATCATGCATCAATAAGTTCTGAAGAGCAAATTTTATTCCCTTTTCTTGTGGGTTTGACTTGACAAGGCAAAATCAAGAAAAAGGAAGGAAAAGAGTAAGGAAGCCGATGATGGTGGTCTTCTGCAGCAACGTAAACGGAGCATCTATACCGATTCTCCTTGTACTGATAGTGCATTACAAGGTCCAAGTCTTCGCTCCCCTACTCGACCATCCAAGGTGCTTGCTCTAACTTGGCAGTGTGATATCTGGTTGCATGTTGCATATGGTGTCTAGCTCGTATTGCTCCTAATTAGTGTAAACTGCATCTGCTTAGCTTACACATGATACATGTGAATATGACACGCTTTCCTGTTTTTGGTACATACTATATCTGTTTATCACACCATGTTCTTACATGAAACTACTCTTCTTGTGTATCCTGCATCAGTCACTTATCATGGGACACCATTAAGATGGCAGTGTGATATTGGTTTGCGTCTTGAATACGATTTCTAGCATGTATTGCTTCTAGTTTGATGAACACCACCTATGACGAGATAGTTTTAACTTGGCAGAGTGATATTGATTGCACCTTCCATATGGTGTCTTGCAGTGTTACCACAACATAGGTGTGAATATGTCAAGCCGTCCATTTTTTCGTACATATTCCATCCTCGTATCATGACATTGCCTTTCATCAGATTAGTGTTCGTCAGTATCATGCATGAATGAGTTCTGAAGAGCGAATGATATTCCTTTTTCTTGTCGGTATGACCTCACAATGCAAAATCAATAAAGCTGAAGGAAATTGGCAAGGCATTGGATGATGGTGGTCCTTCCGAGCAACTTAAATGGAGGTTCTCTATAGATTCTACTCCGCCATCCTCCCAACAAAATTCGCAAGACAAGGCTAGACAGTCAACGTAGCTGTGTAGATGATGAGCACATCTCCCCTACTCCACCATCATAGGTGCTTGCTCTAACTTGGCACTATTATATGTGGTTGCGTATGATGTCTAGCTTGTATTGCTTCTAACTTTGTTCAATTGCATCTGCTTACTTTACACATAATGCCTGTGAATATGACATGTGTTCCTGTTTCTACATCAGACTACTATTCTTGCATATCCCGCATCAGTCACTTATGATAAGGCACCTTTAAGTCGCCACTGTGATATTGGTTGTGTCTTGCATATCATTTCTAGCATATACTGCTTCTAATTTGTTGAAATGCCATACAGTTTTGAACTTGGAAGGGTGATATTGGTTGCATCTTTCATATGGTGTCTAGCTTGCAGTGCTTCTAATTTGTTGAAATGCCTTCTGCTTAGTTACCACATCATTGGTGTGAATATGTCACACCATCCTATTTTTCATACATATTCCATCCTCGCATCATGTGTTTGCCTTTCATCCGAATAGTGTTCGTCAGTATCATGCATGAATGAGTTCTGAAGAGCGAATTTTATTCCTTTTTCTTATCGGTTTCACTTCACAATGCAAAATCATTACAGCTGAAGGAAATTAGTCCGGCAGTGGATGATGGTGGTCCTTCGGAGCAACTCAAACAGGGGGTCTCTACAGATTCTACTCTGCCATCCTCCCAACAAGATTCGCAAGACAACACAAGGCTGGACAGTCAACGTAGCTATGTAGATGATGAGCACATCTCCCCTACCCCACCATCACAGGTGCTTGCTTTAACTTGACACTATTATATGTGGTTGCATGTTCCGTATGATGTCTAGCTTGTATTGCTTCTAACTTGAATTGCATCTGCTTACTTTACACATAATGCATGTGAATATGACATGTGTTCCTGTTTCTAGAACATACGTGTACATGATGAGAACATCTCCCCTTCTCCACCATCACAGGTGCTTGCTCTTACTTGGAATTGTTATACGTGGTTGCATTTTCCGTATGATGTCTAGTTTGTATTGCTTCTGACTATGTAGAATTGCATTTGCGTAGCTTACAACTTATACCTGCAACGATCACTTACCCTTAAGACACATTTAACTTGGGACTGTGATGTAGGTTGCATCTTGCATTGTCTTGTAGCTTGTACTGCTTCTAATTTCTTGAAACGGCACTTACGATGAGACACGTTTTACCTGATAGATTGATATTGGTTGCATGTTCATATGGTGCCTAGCTTTCATTTCTTCTAATTTTGTTGAAATGCCTTCTGCTTACTATTTTTTCATACATATTCCATCCTCCTATCATACGTGTCAATATGAAATAATGTCTTTTTTGTATATATTCCATCCTCCTATCCTGCACTTGCCTTACATCAAAGTAGTGTCCGTCTGTATCATGCATCAACCAGTTATGTAGAGCTAATTTTATTCATCTTCTTGTGGTTTTGACTTCATAAGGCAATATCATAAAATAGGAAGGAAGAGAGTAAGTTAGGGGATGTTGGTGGTACTCCGCACCGCACTGCTACTGCTAATGAAGTTGAAGTCCCAAGCTACATGATGAGTTCATCTCCCGCACTCCACCATCGCAGGTGCTTGCTCTAAGTTGACAGTGTGATAATTGGTTTCATGTTGCGTATGTTGTCTAGCCTGTATTTCTTCTATTTTGATTAAATTGCACCTGCTGAGTTAATACGTTATACATGTGCATATGACATGGCTTTCTATGTCTAGAAACACTGCATCGATCTATCATACCATGTTCGTACATCAAAATACTGCTGTTGTGTATCCCGCATCAGTAACTCATGATTGGACGCTTTAACATGGCAGTTTGATAGTGGTTGCATCTTGCATTGATTTCTGCATTGTACTGCTTCTAATTTTTCGAATTGCCACTTATGACAAGACACTTTTAACTTGGCAGAGTAATATTGGTTGCATCTTTCATATGGTGTCTAGCTTGCATTACATCTATTTTCTTGAAAATCCTTCTTCTTAGTTTGCACATCGTAGCTGTGAATATGTCATGCCGTCCTGTTTTTCTTACATATTCCATCCTCATACGGTTGTATTACATCAAAGTATTGCTTGTCTGTATCATCCATCAATGAGTTCTGAAGAGTGATTTTATTCTTTTGTGTTGTGGGTATAGCTTGACATGGAAAAGTCAAAAAAGAGCAAGGAAAATAATATAGTAGAGAGTGTTGTTACTCGTCGGGTGAAAGGGAAAAGGTTCTGCCGTCGAGATTCTGCTGGTACTTGTAGTGCGGTGGAAGGTCCAAGTCCACCGGCTAAATCTACAAACACAGTATCGCCTGCTCCACCAGCTGCAGCATCCGCTTCAATTGTACCAGCATCTCAACCAGTTACTCGTTCGTTTGCTCCAGAACTGGCCAGTTCCCAAGCTGCCTTCACACCTAACACTACTTCTGAAGCACTCCTGACAACACAGGACTTGGCAAGATCAGATGAACCTCATGAGCATCAACACCAAGACGGTACCTGACCGAGTCAAGTTGCAGTTGCATGCTCGTTTATATGTACTCTCACAGTTTGATGTACACTAACACTTTCCATATTCGTTGTTGAACTAGCACCACAGCGCAAGCGGAAACAGACATCAGGGATAATGCTTGACAGATTAACAAAATCTAAAGGCAGGTTTAAAAAGGCCACGTGATGCTACAGAGTCAGCCAAGTTAGTATCAGAGGCAGCCGTTGCCGTTAGGTGTCATGCGTGTATCCTCCCAACGTGGATCTAGTACAGGAATGTGAAAGACAATAACCAGTTTAACACCTTCCTTGACCATTTATCCGTAAGTAATGTTATTCATCGCAATTAGTAATATTGTCTTGCTTTGTCCCATACTTTCTAGCTTCCTCCTAATAAGACTCACATTCTTTTTTCAACAGATGAGGTTCAAGTTGGATCCGAAAGATGATGCAACTAAACAAGCACGCGCTCATGTTTTTCAGTCTTCTCTAAAACAGTATCGGTACCACCTTAGAAAATCTCACTTTGAAGGCAAGGCTAACAATGAAATCGCCCAAACATCTCTAGTGGAATATATTACAGATGAAGACTGGACAGCCCTCGTTAAACACTGGTTTGATCCAAAGTATCAGGTAGGCTATATGTATTTGATCAGACCACATATTGAACTTGTATTTATGTATGTTCCTTAAAAGTGTATCTTCTTCTAGGCTAACTGTTTGATGAACAAAACCAACCATTCTAAAGTGAAATTCCAACAGACAACAGGATCTCGTAGCTATATTGCACACTACGAGGCTCTTGTAAATAGCTGCTACTTCCTTCTTTTTTTTGTGCCATATTATCGTATCTATATTGACTTGTTCCAAATACAGAGGAAAGCCCATGCCGACCAAAAAGAACCTGAACCGAATGCAGTGCAAATCTTCAAGGATTGCCACACCAGCAAGATGAAGTGCATGAGCAGACCAGTTCAAGCCGCTATTGTAAGTCCTTACTCCTCCTGCCTTGAACTGATTGGTACTGTGATGTGTTCATATAACTACTTGGTTTGCAGCCAATGTCAGTTACTCTGTTCACTTTTATACACAGTTGTCTTAACGTATCATTTCACCTTACATGGTTTAAAAGAGATGAACGATATTCTTTTGGTCTTGATCTGTAATCTAGTTGTTATGTTCACGTGTGCACACAATGATAATATAGCCTGTTTGTTTTATATCTGTTTGCCCATGATATGAATGATGTCATACTATGTTCATCCTACTTTAAAGCATGTCTCTTTATCCTTAGATATCAACGAATGTGAGGAAATAGACAATTCAGTAGGCCTGCTACATGGACATATGTTCCGAAAGTGATTTTATCATGTAGTTGGCACTATAATACATGCTAATGTATTACAGTAGTTCACCAAAATAAGTTATGTATAAACGTTTAACTTACTTTGTTTGTTTTTGTCTCATTAGTAACTTATCTGGTACACTAATCTACAACTTCAAACTTTCAGGAAGCTATGGAACAAATGATTGAACAGCCACAACCACCTGAAGGTGACGAGGCTACTACATGCACAATGTCACCTCTTGCTGCAGTGCGTCAGTATCTCTTCACTAACAGTGCAAAAAGCACCTTCCTGCGTAATTCTGGGTTGGTTATCAAGGTAACCTCGTCCAAATCGCCTACTGAACAAAATCTTCCTGCTAGACAGAGTGATATATTTGTGCTCCAGACACAAGTCCAATCCCTAATGGACGTTGTTTCGGAAACAAGAATAATGGTTGAGAAATGTCGTCAAGATATGAATGGTGCAATGGCGGAAAAAAGGTGGAGATCGTGCTGCTCCATCAGATTCTACAGCCTGAAACATTAGCACTCGGGTCAAATGATCTGTGCTTCTATACATCTGATGGTGCTTTTATCTGGAAGTACTGTAAACTTTATGCCAACAGGCCTTTTGTTGTATGATTGGAATTTATTTTGTTGTGATACAACATTTATGATGCTCCCACAGGCTGCAGTAATTACGACGGTATTTTTATATAGTGTAGGTTTATCTTAGTAATGTATTCGGCCGAAAGCTTCGTAGGATTCCAACATGCCAACATTCGTCGGGCCCATTCCAATTGGGCAAATAACGGTTACGAGCCGAAATTGGCATGTAGCCCACTAAAAATATCTGGGCTTAAATCAGTATAAGCTTTCAAATTTTTCTGGTAGGCTTGTGCCCATAGTGGGCCTTTAACAGGCTTAAACATAATTTGGGCCCTCAGTAAAAATAGGCCGTTTACAGGTGTAAATATCTCGAGCCCATAAAAAACATGGGCCTTTAATAGACAGAAAGTGAGATTGGGCCCTGATTGTGCCAAATAACCCACTGGACTTAACAGGCTGAAATGGTGGCCCATTTACGATGCGGATATTTGACAGGCCGAAATTCGGACGGGCCATAAATGCGCCGACCTAATACACGAGCCTTTAACAGGCCGGAACTTCGGTCGGGCTAGATTATCGTCATTTTTATATGGGCCGTTAATGGGCCCGATATGACATTGGGACACATATGGCCCATGGTTTACGTCCGGCTTAACAGGCCGAAAATGACAACAGGCCGAAAGTGGCCTAAATCTATAGTGGGCCTCTAACAGGCCGAATGACAGACATGGCCGAATATGACACAAATCCTTCATGGTCGTTTATGGGCCGAAAGGTTTGATAGCTTGTAAATGTTCCCAAATGAAGCCGGACCTTTAACAGACCGGAAATACACTGGGCCGTAATTCGGCCCAATTACTTAGCGGACTGTTAATGGGTCAGAAGTGACCATGGGCCACATTGATGACAAGTTTAGACCAGGCCGTTGACGGGCCGATTTGACAGAGAATGTCGGGCCTTTAGCTGGGCCAGCCCATTATGGTCTGCAGAATCTTGTGGGCCTTTAGCTGGGCCGGCCCATTGTGGTCCGCAAAATCTTGTGGGCCTTTAGCTGGGCCGGACCATTATGGTCCGCTAAATTTTGTGGGCCTTTAGCTTGGCCAGCCCATTATGGTCCGCTAAATCTTATGGGCCTTCGGTTGGGCCGGCCCATTTAAACTTTGTGGGCCACTTTGGGGCCGGTCCATGTGTCAACATATCATAGGCCCATCTCGACCGTTGGATGAGTGACACCTGTGCCAACGCGGAGCTGACACGTGGATCCGGCAGCCAATGAGAATTCTACACGTGGAAAATCAGCATTGGTCATGGCTGTTAACGGGTTATCGGATCCAAAATCCGACCCGATAGCTTAATGGCGTTCCGTTACGGTAGATGCCATGTGTCGGTCACCCTTGACGAAAGCACTTTTGTGACGCGCGATTTATCATCATGGAAGTGGACACTTCCGTGACGATAATTTTGGTAATGTCATGGAACACTTCTACGACAGCACATGTATGACTATCTTGATTCTGTCATAAAATCGTCATGGATGTACATGCATGACAAAAAACGTGACCTAGTGTGACAAACACATATCATCACGGAAGTGTATTTTTTGTAGTGTTTTGCTCCGTATGTAGTAGTCACTTGTTGGAATCTTTAGAAAGACTTATATTTGGGAATGGAGGGAGTACTATACTAATAAAACATTAAGGCCACAAGGCGATGCAGTGCTGGTTATAGAAGGCAAGAAGAAGAGATGCATCCATTGACGACGTCCACCTCCTCGACTCAGGGCGCCAACCCACTGAATGGCGCCTAAGTAGCAGCGGCTTTCGTGGATAGGTCGACGTGCTTCTGAATAATGGCGTCTAAAGATTCTAGCCGCTAGAAGAAGGCCAACGTCTTTCTGTCCTCGCTTGCCTTGTAGTGGCCTATGTAGACGATTTCATCGTAGACGTGGATGTGCAGGTCGATGGTTTCTTGCATGGTGAGGTGCTGCGCGGCGAGCGCGGCCTCGAGGTGCACATTCTTCGTCGCGACCTCCGGCACCTGCAGGGCCGCCAGGGCTTGAAAGAGTTCGTCACCATGGAGGCCGATGAGGGTTGAAGGCAATGAGGAGCCTGGGTGTGCGGGCTGGAGCAGTACGGCAACATTGTCCACACGCTTCTTGACAGCGGTGAACTTGCGGATGGAGTTGACCATCATGTCATCCATTCGAGAGGCGAAGCCCGCGTCGGTAAGGGCTAAGATGCCGGCGGTCGCCAGCACCGTCTGGAAACGCTGCGCGTTGCGGGGCCACAGGCTAGCGCCTTGGATGATTTGGCACATCCAACTGCCACTCGCGTCCATCGCCTCCATAGGTGCTTGTGGCTTCTGGTCACTTGGTCTTGGATTGGAGTGAGCAGTGTTGCACAGAGACTTGGGAGTAGATGGACTGGAGTGGTGGGGCGCCTTTATTATATGAGAGTCCAAACTCTGTTGCATTCACATCGTGCTCGCTCTATTCTGCCTCTCCAACTAATTCCCTCTGCATGTAATTGATGATGCATCATTGACCGTTCAACGTCTCGGGAACCGCTACCCTCTCCCTCCTTGGCATTCAAGCACCTATGGACCCGTAGACGACGAGGTGCCTATGGTGACTTCGTAAATTTCAAGATGATAGTGCCGTGCGTGTGTGCGTTCATAGGGGTGAGTGTATGCGCGTGTATATTTACGATGCAGATTTACTCATTTTGCTCCATATGTACTCCGTCTCGGTGTTGTCTAGTCACTTGTTAAAATCTCTAGAAGGGCAATTACTCCTTTCTGGTTTACAGGGCTATACTAGCAAGTAGTTGTACGTACTAGTACAATAGTGGGCTCACATAGCAATTTTGTCTCATGCAAGAGCCTGGCTATATGCGTGCTCCAATGTTGGCACCTGCAACATTTGGTTTGTGCTTGGCTCTTCGCCTCTTCGAGAAGACGAACAATGATGTTACTACTATTGCTTCTACAGTGTCGAATCCACTGCTGCATGTCCGTCCACCATGAGCGGGACGGATAGCTTGTTGTAGAAGTACTACTAAGCAAAAGCCTGTCCTCGTTTGCGAGTAACCACGCGCATGTGCGAGGGAGAAGGCGTGTAGTAGTAAAATCAAGCTTCTCCTCGTTGTACTAGTTGACGTGACACATCATAGCACTAGCCCCACATGCTTGCCTCTAAACTTGCCTGAAAGATCCGCAATGTACAATATATTTGTTGCAACATCTAACATTTACCCACCACAAATTAAAATATATGTGGCCGTAAGCATCATTCTGATGCAGAGGCCGGGGAGTACCCCTTTTCAAAAAAAATCTAATGGTGCTTTTATCTGCAAGGACTATAAACTATAATCAGATGAGCGTGCAAACTATAATCACCAGGGTGACAGGTAGGGCCAGAAGACTATTTTAATTTTTTTTTAAACTTCGAGACGGCCACATAGCATGGAGCCGACCCCAACGATTTTAAGCTTACAGGCACGCCACACGCTATCCTAGACTACTCTACACATGAAACTGCCACATGAGCGTCCGGGCTGCGCTTGGCTCTTCGCCTCTTTGGGAAGTCGAACAATGATGGAGTACTACTGCACTGGAGGAGTACTATAGTATGCTTCTGGCCATCTGACACCGATTGAACTGCTGCATGTCCACCGCGTGCGGGAGGGAGAGCGTGTAGCGAAAGCTTCTCCTAGTCTTGCCAGCCACCACGCTCATGGGCGAGGGAGGGACGCTCCTGCCTTTGCGTGTATGACAGGTGGGCCCGAGGGGTGTGTGGCCAACCTGTCATACAGCCAAAGGCAGGTGCAGTTAAGTCCGCGAGGGAGAGGATAATCAAACTTCTCATTGATGCACGAGTTGACGCGACACATCAAAGCATTGCGCTCGATATATTTCAATAATTTGCATTTACCGATGCATTAATTACAATGCATGCATGCATGCCATGACTCTCCTTTTGATACTTGCACGTGTTGATTTAATGCACCATGAAGTAGTATAAAATATGTGACGGTAAAGCACCGTGCTCCACTACCCCTTGTGCACGAGGAGGGCGAGATCATGCAGACCGAACAGGACCCGACGATGGAGCTCTCTAAGGTCTCGATGGACCTCACCGTGCTCCACTACCCCTTGTGCCTCCACCCCTTGACGCCTCCAGTGTATGAGGTTCGAATACACCTTATCCGTTCGGCTGAATGAGCAAGGTGCAGGTTTCTTGATTGATGTGTTGTTCGATTGATTTCTGCAGTACAAGGGAGGGCACTTGGCCTGCGCGGACTGCCGCATCGAGCGCCCCAGGAACCAGCGGCAGTGCCAGAAGTGCGAGCACGGCGGTGGCTTCGACGTGCGGAACATGGCAGTGGACTTTGTCCTTTCGTTGGTGAGGGTGGAGTGCCCGCATGATGGCTGTGGGCTCTATGTCACTTACCACAAGCTTGCCGATCTGATGAGGACATGACTACCTTGGATATGACCAAAAATATTGCATATATGCATATTTGTCAGGTGATTTCTAGTGCAAACTATTCAATAATCTATTTATGTTATCCAGAACAAAAATACTTCACACACTTTTGTGTTTTGTCTAATTGCAGGTGTATGGGACATTTGTACAATCCACATATGAAGATAAGGAAGAAAGAGATGTTTATTTGCTGTTCCAAAAGTTCTCTCACGTCACTTTTGGCCCAAGAGAAGATAGAGTCCAAGTCTCTCACGTTCTGGATTCAGATTCGGACTGCACAGACACACCTGACTCAAAACGGACACAAGTTTTTCATACGGACTCCGAATTGGGTGATTCTTTTTTTGTTGGAAACTAGATTTCGTGCACTTTCCAACCCAATTGGAATAACCTTCAAATTCGTCTGGAGCATTGAGTTGTGGACGAAACAATCTGATGCTGCAGCAGAATCCGAGTCAAACTACAAGTCCAAAGGTGTTACATCACCTCCACTTGGGCCCATTGGCCTTGTACGACCTAGATTTAGTTTTAGGCTGCCTTGGGACGTCCTCCCACCTCCTTGGCCGCCACCCCTTGCTCCTATATAAGTAGATCCATCTAGTAGCTTTTCCTGGGGATTTGTTTAGTTAAAAGTTAGCCATTGCAACTTCGTGTACTTCGTTTGTGTCCAACGACCAGACCAAGACCGCTTACGGATCCCCACCTTTATCTATCAATACTTCATATATACTCGCAATATTCAGATTGCTTTTATTATATTCTTGCTTGTTCTTCGATTGCTTGCAGGAATAGACCTTCGTGGTCAGGTTGATCATGCTCCAGCGTGGTCAATAACCTCCCGGAGTTGGTTTAGCGATTGCTAAGGCGCAACGTCGTGCACGTTTGTAGTCGGATCGTCAAAGTCGTCTCCACCAAATCGATAGTTATCATCTCATCGAAAGATCGGGACACCCTCGCCTCTATCAAGTGGTATCAGTTTTCAGGTTGCTCGGTGAGAATTTCCAGTTTTCCTAGATTAGATTTATTTTCAGGTTGCATCGTCGTGTTAGTTGCTGGTCTTAGTGTCTAGTTTTTTAGAGTTTCGAGTTCTGTTCACATTAGTCACGCCGCCGCTGCATCATTATCCCTTCCGCTGTCCACCATCCCATCCATTAATTTTCACCACGTGCTACGCACTGTTCATTGTCATAATCATAGTTGAGGTCATTCACATCTTCGCCTGATCCAATCTGCATCTTATCTAGTTTGTCTTGGAAAGAGGGAGAAAAAAAAGATAGAGGAAAAAAAAAGAGAGGAAAAAAAAGAAAAAGAGAGAGAAGAAAAAGAAAAAAAAAGCGTGAGAAAAAAAAGAGAGAAGAAAAAAAATCGGATCTATCTGGAATCAATCTCGTACCTGAATTCGGATTGGAATCTGTTTTGCGCACTGTTCAGTAAAACAGGTGTATCTTCCTCATACGAAGTCCATTTTGGATCTGTGAGTACTCAAATTGAAGCTAGCGACGAGCCGCATCTAAATAGTTGCAGAAGCTAGTTCAATATTTGACACCTCAAAATCGGCTTCTAAATAGGTCTTTTTGCCCTCTGAAGTTCGTGAACACAGCTTGTTCCAATTTTTCAGGCCAGTTTTAGAATTCTTTGACTCCTCATATCAACTCGGAATTGAGTGATTCTTTTTGCATTGGAAAGCTTGAGTTAGTAGCATTCTTTGAAAGAATTTATCAGAAAATTGGCTCAAACTTTTCAAGAGGAAAGTTGGAGAGAGTTGTTGTATATCCTGCTTGGTAGTTGTTTTTCATCATTACCTTCACTGCCGTTGTGATCTTCACTTATATCTTGCTGTCCAGAGCTACTTAGTATCCTTGATTGATTCTAGTTATGCTACGCTATGACCTCATTAGTGTTCTAGGCTCGCGTCTCTAGTCCGGTCTAGCCTAGGACCAGCACAGTACCGTCGTTGAGCGTTTATTCAATATTGCATCTCTGAATTGATTATTGCTAATCTTTTGCTACCATATATAGCCAACCCAGCTCCACATATTTCTACACCGTGTATACGTACGCTCCCCTGGCAATCGCTTTACTCAATACTCGGAGTTACTTGACACCGCAGGTTGCCGATCACCGCCTGCTGCATGGTAAGAACTTGTAAGACATTGATATTTGCTTTACTGTGAGCGTTTTACCACCACATCCTAGTAGTTATAGGAACATTATTTTTGGATTTTGTTTCTTGTTCTACTAATCATGACAGGATCCAGAGTCAATTCATGGGCTTTGTCGATCGCGGGAGACGTGCCACCACCTTTGCAAATACCACAACCGTCACGAGAGGTGCACAAACATCCAAATGCACATGATCAGGTTAATGTATCTATACCACCATTTAATGGCCGTTTTAAACCTGCTTTATATATTGAATGGGGGTTCGACATAAAAAATATATTTGCTTCCCATAATTTCGATGAACATAAAAAGGTTAAGGTTGCGGTTGGTTCTTTCACTGGTTATGCTTTGGTTTGGTGGAGTGAATATTGTCGGTTACACCCTGATTATATACCTACTACTTGGGATGATTTGAAACTTGCCATGCGACATACTTTCGTCCCTGCTTATTATACTCGTGACATGATTAAGAAGTCGCAACACTTAAAACAAGGTAGTAAAACTGTAACAAAATATTATGATGATTTACAAACTACCTTGTTGCATTCCTCTTTAGAAGAAAGTGAAGATGATTTTATGGATAGATTTTGGGGAGGATTAAACCATGATATTCAAGAGATACTAATTCATGAAGAGTGTTATCCTATGGACCATTTGTTTCATCTTGCTTGCAAAGCTGAACAGGAAATAAAACAACGTGTTGGCCACGAGGAGAACAAGCGCACGGTGCACATTCCAAGAGTTGATATGATTGTTCCTTCAACTACTAGGCATACTATGACAACCACATCCGTTGTTGTCAGGACTACATCACCTCCACCATGTGACACATCGCCCCCGAGAGTGGCTACATCATCTGAGTTGATCATAAGAGGTAACGACAAAGGTACTGATCTTCCATCTCTACATGAGAATGATGAATGCCTTGTCAATTTGAATGCACCATCTGATGAGCTACCCACTACTTTGATCACACCACCTATTTTAGAGGACTACGTTGATAATTTGACTTTGCCATGTGATCAAACAACTGAAATACCAACAATTTTAAGTGCACCCATTGAATTAACTATTGATGCAAAAGAACCAATGTTTAATCATTTTGATATGACCTCTAATCTTGGTGATGATTCTGTGTTGAATGACTTATTGCATGTTTGCTTATTTAAGCATGTTGTAGCATGTAAATTTGATGCAAATAAGGTTTATTCACCAATGTTGGGATGGTTTAATGATGAACATTGTCAATCTTTTGAAATGAATAAGAGCTTCACTTATATGTGCAAACTGAGTTGCAATATTTTCATGCCTTCTACTTCTTGTGCTAATTTTTTGGCTTTAGATTTTATGAACTATGCAAGTTACTCATCTATTCATGTGTCATATATGCAAAAATCAAGGGAAGTAAAAATGGATGACATATACATATACAACATGTACACCTTTTCTCTTTTGTTAGCCACATTTCAGATTAAGCAACGCCGAGGACGGCTTTATTTTCAAGAAGGGGAGGATGATGAGGACATGACTACCTTGGATATGACCAAAAATATTGCATATATGCATATTTGTCAGGTGATTTCTAGTGCAAACTATTCAATAATCTATTTATGTTATCCAGAACAAAAATACTTCACACACTTTTGTGTTTTGTCTAATTGCAGGTGTATGGGACATTTGTACAATCGACATATGAAGATAAGGAAGAAACAGATGTTTATTTGCTGTTCAAAAAGTTCTCTCACGTCACTTTTGGCCCAAGAGAAGATAGAGTCCAAGTCTCTCACGTTCTGGATTCAGATTCGGACTGCACAGACACACCTGACACAAAACGGACACAAGTTTTTCATACGGACTCCGAATTGGGTGATTCTTTTTTTGTTGGAAACTAGATTTCGTGCACTTTTCAACCCAATTGGAATAACCTTCAAATTCGTCCGGAGCGTTGAGTTGTGGACGAAACAATCTGATGCTGCAGCAGAATCCGAGTCAAACTACAAGTCCAAAGGTGTTACATCACCTCCACTTGGGCCCATTGGCCTTGTACGACCTATATTTAGTTTTAGGCTGCCTTGGGACGTCCTCCCACCTCCTTGGCCGCCACCCCTTGCTCCTATATAAGTAGATCCATCTAGTAGCTTTTCCTGGGGATCTGTTTAGTTAAAAGTTAGCCATTGCAACTTCGTGTACTTCGTTTGTGTCCAACGACCAGACCAAGACCGCTTACGGATCCCCACCTTTATCTATCAATACTTCATATATACTCGCAATATTCAGATTGCTTTTATCATATTCTTGCTTGTTCTTCGATTGCTTGCAGGAATAGACCTTCGTGGTCAGGTTGATCATGCTCCAGCGTGGTCAATAACCTCCCGGAGTTGGTTTAGCGATTGCTAAGGCGCAACGTCGTGCACGTTTGTAGTCGGATCGTCAAAGTCGTCTCCACCAAATCAATAGTTATCATCTCATCGAAAGATCGGGACACCCTCGCCTCTATCACGATCACCAGAGCGTGTGTCCGCTCGTGCCCTGCAAATGCCCCGTGCCCTTCTGCGGCTACGAAGGCCCGCCGCCGGCACTCTACCACCACATCAGCACCGCGCAGCCCATGCCCGTGCACAGGATCCAGTACGGCAAGGTGCTCCAGCTGCAAGTGCCATTGTCGGAGCCACGGCTCTTGCTATTCGCGAAGGAGGACGACCGCGCGTTTTTCTTGGTCGGCGGCATGCTCGACATCGGTGCGCCTATCGCCGTGTCGGTCATCTGCATCAGAGCAGGGGCGCCCGCACTGCCGCACTACGTGGCCAAGCTGTGGGTGAACGGCCCGTCGTGGGAGCCCAAAGGCACAACCGACACCGTCAAGGTGGAAATGGAGGTGACAAGCAGTAAGGATCCCGACGACGTCAACGTGCAGGAGCTGACCTTCTTCACAGTTCCGCCCAAGCTGCTGGTCGAGGCTAAGCTGGTGTCCCTCCACATTCAGATTGACAAGCTCACGTCCTAAATGTTTCTACAGTGCCTTCTGTTTATCTTAGTAATATGCTAATATAGGGATTACCTCAGTCTACTTTAGCTTAAGAAATGGTGGGTTTTGGTGGCGATGCAGCAATTACTTCGACATCAGATCAGTAATTTCCAACAGTCGAACGGATATTTTGTGTCTGTTGGATATAAAGTTCCTTTGGGTAAGAAGTACTACTTGTCATCAAAATGGATAAAAGGAGATGTATGTAGGTGTATTTTAGTTCTAGATACGTCCCTTTTTATCCATTTTGATGACAAGCACGCCCTTCGTTCCACAATACATGCCTTCCATTTGTCAAAATATAGATGTATCTAGACATGTTTTAGTATATAGGTACATCCATGATAGAGCCAATCGAATGGTTGAGAACACTACAATTCGTAGCTAGAGATGCGTGTGTGAGAGGATGAGTGCGTGCGTGCACCTCTTCTCTTGATGTATAACGTACTAAACTCAGAGTACAAGTTTTTGTGGGTGGCACGCTGGTGCGTGCGAGAAGTCCCGAGAGATAGGTTTAATGCGTCTGAAAAACAGACTAGCCTAGAGCTCGCCACGCGGCTATTCCTGTCGAACGCCCCATTAACCGTAAGATATGTATACGACGGTGGCAGTTATTGCATGTACACAGCAGTACTCCCTCCTTTCCGGTTTATAGGGCTTAATTAAGAAATCTCACCAACCAAGATGGTGAGTGGTGGAATATTTTTTGTAGTTTGCAAAAGAACCTAATTAATGCTCTTGTTTTTCTCAAAAAATTAAGTTTATCAATGCATTAATTACAATGCATGCATGCATAAAGTACATGCATTGGTCAATTTTCTCTTAATACTTGCATACAATGATTTAATGCACCTTGGAATCTGAACATGTGTTGGGGAACAACCAAATTGAGCCTTATAAAATGGAAAAACTAAAATTTTGAGATAAGCCCTATAAACCGGAAAGGAGGGAGTAGAAAAAGAACTACTCCATCCGGGAATAGTGCCACACTTCGAAACTAGAACCGTCAATAAATTTTGAGCTTGTGTCTTGTCACATTCCAAATTACTCCACGCTATATTGAATTGCAAACCTGTTCACACCAATCACAACCTAAACGGTTTCCCACTTAGGAGCGTATTAGTACCATGCTATATTGAATTGCAAACCTGTTCACACCGATCACAACCTGAACGGTTTCCCACTTAGGAGCGTATTAGTACTCGGTTATAAATACTAGTATGCCAAGATGACTGCACATTCCTCCTCAACTCCTCATCCAAAAAAACAAACAAGTCATTCAGCATCCTTCCCTTGCGTCTGCCATGGCCAGCGTGAGTTCTGGGTTGAGAGATTGCCACCAGGGAGAGGCGAGCATGGAAGCAGAAGCACGAGGGATGTCCCGCCTCGCTGCGAGAGCAGACGACATGTCCCGCCGCACAGAAGTAGCAGCACAGAGGTCCCGCCGTGCCGCTGAAGCAGCATGGAGGTCCCGCCATGCCGTCGATGCAGCAGACTGGTCCGGCCGCGCCGCGGAAGCAGCAGAGATGTCCCGTCGTGCCGCGAATGCAGCAGATATGTCCCGCTGCTCCGTGGCGACCTGGGAAAATTTCTCGCGGGCAGGTGACGACTATTACAGGCGCATGCATGCGAGCGTCCATAGCTAGATGGATCAGATCTCCGGCTGGGCGAGGTTGCAGGATGACATGAAAGCCTCGTTTGAATAGGCTAGCGGCGTCATCCGGCAACAAAGGGAGGGCAATGAGTGGCTCCAGGCCGAGCGCGACCTGCTGAGGGAGAAGATTGTCTGAAGTACAGACCAGCAGGAGGAGACCAGTGCTTGTTGAAGAGGACCGGCGTCATCGTCAAGAAACTTTTGGACGAGAATGACATGCTCCGCAACGAGCGCCAAAGGCTGGTGGAGGAATCTGTGGATGTTCTCAAGCAGCGTCTTGGGGACACGAAAGAGCTCATCGCCGCTCGCCGCGGAGACTAGTTCCCGCGGCCTGCAACAACGCATCAAGAAAGTAGAGATCGGCGAGCCAGATCTTTGTCTTCCTTCTTCTTTTGCCCTTGTGTATTTCGGGCGTGGCCGCATGTGGCTTTTTTAATTATCTTTCTAATTATGTAAGACAATTAATCGTCCTTATATATTCATCAGTCTTACTATAAAGTCTTAGTAGATGCTATATAGGTCCGTCGGATCTTACATCAAGATCCGTGCTTTCAGATTTACTTTTTTCTCTCTTAAATCTCAGTCGAGTGAGTCATAGCCACGCCATTAAATAGAGGCTCGGGCGCAATTAATGGAGACCTTGGGAGAGAGGTGGACGGCAGATGGAGGTCAAAGGGCTCTCCTCCCGATAAGCACACGCAGGGGTCTGATCGCACGCCTTTCGTACTCAAATAGCTACCCTGCATGGCGCCTCCTATCTAATAAAAAATGGGGACGCGTGGCGGCACGTAAATGGTAATAGTAAGTAGAATGCTCACAGTTTCAATAATACTTGTGTTTCTAATTGTAACGTGACAACATTTGTTCCGAAATGACTTTGTTGATTGTTAATGTGTGCGCCTTCGCAAATCGGACTGCAAAATTACCACAACATGTTGGTGCCATGTGATGGCACCAAGCAAAGTTTCATTATTTTCATGCGTGTTTTGGATTTACAGGAATTAAAAAACTAAGTTTCTCAATGTTTCCAACCCAGCCACGACGCCCAGAATTTTGAATTTCATTCCCATTTCTTGCATGGAACCTAGAAATTTACCCGAGGACACATGTGATTTTTCAACCAACTTTGGTGCACTAGAACATGTGCTTGTATTTCAAATTTGAATTATGCACACAAAGGTGACACGTTCCCTCCCAGAACCACGAGCCTTCTTGAGAGAAGCTCTGATTTGCAAGAAGCTTATACCAAAATTTGTTCCTATTTGGCCAATTTTTTTTACCACGGCATGGTACTACCATGACATGACACCATGCCAAGTTTCTTGATTTTAAAACCAAGTTTCTCCATGTTCTCGACCGAACCACGATGCCCAGATGTTTGAATATTATTCTCAGTTTTTGCATGGAACCTAGAAATTCACCCGAGGACACAAATGTGATTTTTCACCCAACTTTGGTGCATGGGAGCATGTGCTTGTAGTTCAAATTTGAATTATGCACATTAAATGACCAAAAACTCAATTAGTGTGTAAATAAGGCCAAATGAAAATTTAACAGGGCACTCATGTAGTTCTAAGTTGCCTTTGTAAATAAACTCAAGGGGGACAGCGTATATCGTTTCGCACTCAAAGGTGGCACGTTCCCTCTTAGAACCGCGAGTCTTCTTGAGAGAACTTTCGGTTTGCAAGAAGCTTATAACAAAATCTGTTCCTATTCGGGCAATTTTTTTACCACAACATGGTAGTACCATGACATGACACCCATGCCAAGTTTCATGATTTTAAGCCGTGTTTTGGATTTACAAGAATTTTAAAACCAAGTTTCTCAATGTTCTGGGCCGAGCCACGATGCCCAGATGTTTTAATTTTATTCTCATTTCATGCATGGGACTTAGAAATTCTCCCGAGGACACAAATGTGATTTTTCAACCATTTTTGGTGCACGAGAGCATGTTCTTGTAGTTCGAATTTGACTTATGCATATTAAATGACCAGAAACTCATTTAATGTATAAAAACAACAAACGAACCCGGAATAATTCCAATATTTAACAGGGCACTCATGTAGTTCTATGTTGCCTTTGTTAAGAAACTCAAGGAGGGGGGCAGCTTAGATCGTTTCACACTCAAAGGTGGCACGTTCCCTCTTAGAACGACGAGCTTCCAAATCGGCCCAATTTTTTACCACAACATGTTAGTGCCATGACATGACACCATGCCAACTTTCATGATTTCCAGGCGAGTTTTGGATTTACATGAATCTAAAATCTAAGTTTCTCGATGTTCTCGGCCGAGTCATGACTCCCAGATGTTTGAATTTCATTCTCATTTCTTCCATGGGACCTAGAAATTCAACCAAGGACACACATGTGATTTTTCAACCCACTTTGGTGCACCGGAGCATGTGCATGCAATTCATAATTAGATTATGCACATTAAAAGTCCAGAAACTCAATTAATGTATAAAAAGGCAAAATGAAACCGAAATAATTCCAAATTTTAACAGGGCACTCATATAGTTCTATGTTGCCTCTGTAAAGAAAAATCAGGGGGGAGGCGGCGTATATCGTTTCGCACACAAAGTGACACGTTCCAAGCTGACACGTTCCCTCTCGGAACCACGAGGCTTGTTGATAGAATCTCCGGTTTTGCAAGAAGCTTATACCAAAACTTGTCCCAATTCAGCCTAAAATTATACATATGAAAACAAGGTTTAGATTATCCCGAACATCTTGCTACCTAGACCAATAATGTACTATGATTTGAATTCAACATAAAATGGATACAAATATTTGAATTGGAGAGTGTATGGTACATGTAGTTCATAGTGAAATATGATTACTGCTATATGCATGTTTTTTGTTATCAAGATAATATTTAAATTATTGTATAACTTGACAACAATCGTATTCAAATAAGGAAAATTGATTCAAATTTAGTCCATATGGTAGAGGACAATATATATGTTCACATGGTGGAGTAAAATGTTCATATATGATGGAAGATCAAAATGTACGACTACATCAATTATAAACCGCAAGGTCACCTAACGATATATTCGAACTCAACATAACGTGGATTCAAAAATTGAAATTCGAGATCCTGGCATTTGTAATCATATAAAAAGGGACATTATTCTTTCTTTGGTGGGAATTGATTTGTTTTTTGTTGTTGTTGAGGGAAGTGTGAATTGATTTGGTATTGTGCAGGGTAATCTTGTTCTCCCGATTTTTTTACATTTTTCTTGTAGTTTTTTCAATGGAATCTATAGCAATATAGTAAAGGGGACATGACTCTCTTGTGTCTTGTATGAGTCGCTTTTTTTACACATTAAGTTTGTTCTGCCGAACAAGGAATCCGCACCTTGTTATCCCAAAATTTTCAAGCTCGAGTATCTTTTGTCTCACCTGCTTTGAAACTCCCGCCTCTTCAACCTGTGTCGTGCCTTGTTATCCCAAAATTTGGACGCGCGCGAGAAATCCCTCCTCATCCGAAATCGGTCCCGGAGCCCAGACACGCGAAATCCCCCTTCTACCCCTCAGCCGGAAATGAAGCTCCACGTAGCGGTGTCAAAACAGGTGGGGGTACGCTGGTAACTTACCCTACATTTCGGACAAGCGCATCCGTAAGTTTGTCTCCCCCCTCCCCATTCCCCCCCCAAGCACATCCGTAAGTTTGTCTCCCCCCTCATCCACCGCACCGGAAGAGGATCCGTTGTCGATCTCGTCGTCCCGCCAGATTAGCCGTCCCGTCCTCCACCTCCAAGGAGCTGCCCCGACGTTCGCCTCATCTATCGCGCCACCTCAATCCCACAACACCGTCTTGACCTGCCCCAGCGGAACCGTAGCACCCTCACCAATTCCTCTGATGAAGCCGAGGCCAACTCGGCGTCACCAAGGAGGTTCTGCACTCACCGCTGCATCTTATCGTTTATTTGATCTCATGGGGCTGCTGGTGCTCGATACTGAGTAGACATGGAGGGTCTCCATCGACGGCGCCGTCGCCGGCCACATAATCCATGGCGTCTCTCCCCCATGTCGTTGCTTCCTCGGCGGCGACTTCGACAACAGCACTAGCTACAGCTGCTCCGACTCTCGCTCGCGTTGCGGCTCTATTCTTGCGGTTGGTTGCGCTGCTACACTGCTCTTGCTTTCATTCGTGCTGCTGCTCTGCTCTTGCTGTCGCTTGCGCTGCTGCTGCTGCTGCTGCACGGCCTACGGCAGCTACAGGAGTTACTGCTTTAGCACTCGCTCACGGTGCTACTGCACGACTTGCTCTCTGCTAGTGCGTTCCCTGCTCGAGCTTCTGCTAATTTAGATCACTGCTTCTCTGCTACTAGTGCTCGAATGCCCTAAACATCTATTGCAATGCTCTGTTACTAGTTCAATCAGTTTCGACAGTAAAATTCAGTTTCAACTGAAAAGTTCATTTTCTTCAGTTAAGTTCAGAGTGAATAGTACTTACAGCATCTATCGGAGCGGTCGTGGCGCGGTTAATGCGTTTTACATCTAGCACTTTTTGGTAATGTATTTTACATCATCTATTGCAGATGATATTAGGGTCCCACTTCGGATTAACGTTGTCTGTCTTGTCCAGCTTCAGCCTCGTCGCCGTACACCTTAGCGGAGCTACTCCAACGACGGAACCGTCCATCACAGAGGAGCAGTACCCTCGGCGCTGTTTTGAGAGGCCTTGGATCTTCTTCCCCGCCTCCGACAGTCATACTAGCATCATCACCATCCTCCACGTCCAACCCAATGATGCTGAGGTCCAGAAGGCTATGCCAAAGAGGTTGTACACTCGTCGCATCACTTTGTTACTTTTCATTCATGTCGATCCCTCAGGGATCCTTTGCTATGGAACTACTATTCGTGCAAATCTGTTAGAAGGAGTGGAGCAAAGCAAAACTGTAGGATTCTTTTCCTTTGGTGTCTCTTTCGAAGAAAAAACATAGTAATTTTATTCACTTGGACGTCCTTTTCAAATTAATATGCACGAAGAACAGAACTAATTGCATTACTGGCATAATAAGATTCTTATTTTTTTCATCTTCATGTGGTTTGACTTTAATTTGACCATGTTTCTCCATTCCTGTGTTCTTCCAATTCATGTGAGCCAAACACTCAGGTTGACTGAAATCCTATGTTTCCAAATGCTCTGTTTTGCACGTGCATTCCTATCCTATTACTGTGTTTTTCCTGTCCCCGCGTTTATAGAATCCTCCAATTCTAAGGAGCCCTTACAGATTTACTTCATTTTCAGATGGGCGTCAAAGAAAACACTGTGTGTTATGTCCTGCTCCTGCCGTGCCGTCATCCACCCCACCTAAGGTGCACCATCGACAGAAGCGTTCACTACAGCAGAGATCCCCCCTGCAGACTTTCTTTCGCCGCCTCAGATCATCTTCCCCGTTGCCGGCAGCCATGCCAACTGCATTACCATCATCGCTGAGCAGATGAACCTGAGGACTACACAGTTCCGAAAGAGAGGTCGCAGTCTTTTGTGTTTGCTTACGTTATACATCGGTTATTATTACCTGCTACTTTATCATTCAAACTTGAGTTTTGAAATGCCCATGGGTCTCATATCGAGCCAGCAACGAATAGTATCTGTCTACTATCTTGTTCATCTGGGGTCTTCTATGTGGTTCATGTTGGGTGGGCAACAAACAATAGATGATCCATTGTCTATCTTTTTAAACTCAAGCTATAATCTACCTGCTATCATTAGTTTTGGATCCATCCACTCGTTTGCTACCATCAGTCTTGATTTTTGCATGCACCCCTTAGGCTTACAAAATCTAACTATTTTTTTATTATGCATGTTAGATATTGTACACAATCGTACTAACATGTAGAGAAAAAGAGAAGACCGTTGCGTGGGAATATAATGTTATGCAGATGCCGCTCCATGGTGGGTGAAGTGGGCCCTCCTCCTGCATTTCCAGATTGTATTCCATAGGAAGATAACTGCTCAGATGGAGATTCAAAAGGAGCCGACCACTCATGTTTACCGCCTGATGGGTGGGCATGCTGATGTTGGTCATATCATGCATATGGCGCCTTGCATTGCTTACATTATACATCTTATATGTCATCACCTTAGTTTATATTTGCTTTGTGTGAATGCCACCTGTTTGGTTTCTATATCATACTCCCACCATTCCTAAATATTTTTCTTTTTAGAGATTTCAACAAGTGACTACATACGGAACAAAATGAGTGAATCTACACTCTAAAATATGTCTATATACATCCGTATGTGGTAGTCCATTTGAAATCTCTAAAAAGACAAATATTTAGGAATGGAGGGAGTATATGGGAATTATGCAATGCCATCTTCTTTAGCCAGGCATCATATACGTGAATCATGCAATGCCATCCTGTTTAGCCAGTCATCGTATATGTGAATTGTATCGTGCCATATTTTTTCCATAATGTATTCCATTTGTCAACAATGTTTATACATTCATCTACTCTTCCTGTGCATCAACCATTTGAGTCGGTCATGGGAAAATCTGGAGTGAAAACAAGGTCTTCTAAGCAATCAATGCTACTTGTCGATGCAGATTTCTTGCTAGTTACAGATAGCTCCTCAGAGGAGGATTCAGAGACAGATGACCAGTCGTATTCCCCCTGAGGTGCATGCTCTAACTTGGCTGGGTTATATTGCTCATATCATGCATATGGTGTCTTGCATTGCCATGCCATCTGCTTAGATTAGACATGCTTTGTGTGAATGCCTCTTGTTTGCTTTCTCTGTCAGATATGTGAATTATGCAATGCCATGTTTTTCAGCCAGTTATCATATATGTGAATTATGCACCGCCATGGAGCCAGGCATCATATATGTGAATTATCTCATGCCATCTTTTTTTATTATGTATTTCATTTGTTGACAATCTGTGTATATTGAACTACTCTTCATGTGTATCAGCCATTTGAGCCGGTTATGGAAAAATCTGGAGCGAAAACAAGGTCTTTAGAGCATGCAATGGTACCTGTTGAAGCATATATCTCGATGGTTACAGGGAGCTCCTTAGAGGAGGATTCAGAGACAGATGACTAGTCTTATATCCCACTTGAGGTGTATTCTCTAAGTTGCAATGTTTATATTTCTCATATGATGCATATGGTGTCTTGCATTGCTTAGTTTAGACATCATATGCACAATATTGAATTCCATCTACTAAGTTTAGAGATCATACATGCGAGTGCCAGCTGCTTAGTATATGAATCAATTATGTCAATTATATCATGCCATCCTGTATACTTAGACAACATGTATGTGAATTATTTCATCCCAACCTATTTTAGAAAGACATCATATAGTTTTGTCATGTCATCCTGTTTAGGTACTCATCATATGTTGAATTATGCCATTATATCCTGTTAAGTTATCCATCATATATCTGAAACTGTGTCATGCTATCCCTTTTAGTTAGGCATCATATATGTGAAATTGTGTCATGCTATCATATTTGGTTAGACAACATATATGTGAATTACCACATCTGTCTATCATACAATGTCTGTTCGTTCAATTTCTTTTCTTGTTTATCAGCCATTTGAATTGGAGGGGATGGTGGCAGTATCTAAGGGAGCAAAAACCCGTTCTTCACGAAAGACAGTGCTACCCGTCGATGCAGATAGAACCATGGTTGTACTAGCCCACAAACTAGCCCCACCACACATAATCGAGACTCTTCCAGATTGCACACTTACACCGTTGGGCAGAGAACCAGCTACAACCCATCTAACCGCAACCCCAGCGGATAGTAACCCACTTCTAGTTGACAAACCACCACGTCCACCATCGAGTACCCCCACACGAGCAGTTTGTAAAGCTACTGCAGTGCCCAAAGCACGAAGACCACCACAACTAACCCAAACTCCACGTTTAAAGCAGAAGAGCAACTGTTCTCAGGTCAGATTCCGTAGCTATGGTCCATACTCCTTTGCTGTTGCATCACTATATTTACTCATACCAACTACTTATATTGAAACTCCAATGGCGCAACAGGTATGTTTTAAACCTATTTCTTTCATTGGATTGTTGTTCTAACTTCTTGCTCTATGTTGATTTCAGTTTAAGTTGTATAAACAGTTATCTTCTCATGTGATGCACATTACAAGTGCTGCCAATGTTGTGTAGTTTCTCACACTTATATTGCTGCTCTGTCTTAAAAATATATGAGTTGAACTATGTCTCTACCTTGATTAGGGAACATAAACTAGAATGATATGGACAATACAGTGACCATAGTACATAGATATATGTTTGTTTCATGCTGTTATCCCATCCACCTTATTACTGAACTGGTTTACCAAAATGAGTTTCATATACTACAAACTAAACATGTGATGTGTCTGCTTGTTTCTCTTGTAGTATGCAAACAGAATATTGGAGAAGAGCACCCCACTATGCAATGGTAGAGAAAGTAATGCAGATAAGGTTCAAGATAGTGACACAACCCTATTGGTCTCCAAGAAAGGTGATAAAAACGATCTGGTAGACAGTGAGAAAACCCCACAGTCCTGTGTTGATGTAGTGTTCGAGTTACTGGCCAGTACCGCTGGCACAAGCTCTTCGAACTCGCTGCCTGAATCACTTCGGCTTCTTCAGTGTCAGCTACAAGCTGAAAGGCATCAGTTAGCTGTGCTTCGGCAAGAAGCGGAAGGATTGAGGAAGTCCCTGCAGAATTCAGATGCGTACTTTCTTGTGCAACAACAAGCTGGAGGATTTAAGCGCCAAACAAGAGAAAGTTAATACGCTTGCTAAGCATCTTGCCAGCATTATGGGTACCCAGGATATTGTTTCTTGAACTCTTCTGAAGTGGTTTCAGTTCTGGACTTGTTTTTCTACGGCTTTATATGCTGCTTTGTTCCCTATATTTGCACTGCTGGTGAACTTTGATGCCCAGTGGATGTAATATGTGTAATAGCCGTGATAGCCTAGCATAAGTTGCTTGCTTATTTATTTCCTTGTTGTCTTGTTTATTTGTTTGCTTCTAGTCAGTGCGCAGTTCTTTTTCTGCGGTTTGCTAGTGGCTACAATAACCTATTTTTTAAAACTAGGCCACAATAACCATGGGGTAATATTTATTGTAGGGACACTGGGCCTCCTACGGGCCGTAGAAACAGTGGGCCTTCTACGGACCATAGAAACAGTGGGCCTTTTACGGGCCGTAGAAACAATGGGCATTCTACGGGCCGTAGAAACAATGGGACTTCTACGGGTCGTATCATCAATGGGCCTTATATGGGCCGTATGATCGATTGGCCAAACATGGGCCAGACAGACCGCATTATGGCCGTAAACGGGCTAGAGTTGGAATCATCCATTCATGGGCCGACCATAACAGGCCATCGTTAATAGGCCGTATTTGATGACGCTATGAAAACGGCCCAACGTATTAACAGACCACAAACGGGCCGACTGTAACCACGGGCTGAATTTGGCCCACAAGCAGAAAATGACAGTAACGGGCCATAAGTAAACGAATGCTGGAAATGAGCCCAAGAATAAATGGGCTCTGAGAAGGCCGAAAGATAACATGGGCTGGAAACGGCCCAACGGAATAACGGGCCGTCTATGGGTATAAAGTGATACACTGTTCATTACGGGCCAGTTTCACCATGAGCCGTTAATGGGTGTAATGTGATGAACTGTTCATTACGGGCCAATTTCAACACGGGCCATTAATAGGCCAAGAGTTACATAGGGCCTCATATGGGCCGAAAGACGTCATGCGCCATACATGGGCCAGAAGTGAAAACAGGCTGGAATCATATTGGATGGCCCAGATGACGCTACTAAGCCTAATTCAGATAGGGCGTAACGGGCCTTCGGTTAGCGGGCTGTAAATGGACTATATGCGAACATGCCGTTAACACGCTTTCCATGGGCCGGCCCGCCACCTTTTGAACAAGTAAAACAGGCTGACCTTTTCACAGGAATGGGCCTCTGTTGGGCCATACCACGTGTCGACGTATCATAGGCGCCTCATGTCCAATGAGTGGATGAAATTTGTCCCAACAATGAGCCGACACGTATTTCCTCCAACCAATGATGATTTTACACATGGAAAATCCCCATTGGTCGGGGCTATTAACGGGTTATCGGATCCAAAACCCGACCCAATAGCTTAACGGCGTTCCATTACGGTGGATGCCACGTGTCGGTCACCCTTGACGAAAGCACTTCTGTGACACGCGATTTATCGTCATGGAAGTGGACACTTCCGTCATGATAATTTTGGTAATGTCATGGAACACTTCTACGACAACACAGGTATGACTATCTTGATTCTGTCATAAAATCGTCATGGATGTACAAGCATGACAGAAAAAGCGACCTACTATGACAAACACGTATCTTCACGGAAGTGTATTTTTTTTGTAGTGGTGGCGGCGGCGACGATGGAGTTGTCCTCCGATGATTCTGGCGGGGGAGAGGAGGAGGACGAGGAAGAGGAGGAGGCGACTCAGAGGCGACCACTGAGGAGACGGGGGAGACTTCCCCCTGGCACAGGTCCACCGTCCTCCGCTCCATGCCGGACGATGACGAGGCCGACACCATGCGAGGGGGAGAGGACCTGCCTGTGATCCCGAAGAAGGATAGGTCGGGGCTGATCTCCCGTGGGTCTACTCCAGCCCCGGTGCTGCTCGAAGCCAGCTCCAGCCCTTCTGGTGCGCCCTCCTCTGCCGCCGGACCTCCCGAGGCTGCGCCCCACAAAAGGCTCTCGGGCTTTAAGCTCGCCAGGAGGCCATTGGAGCTCACCGCGACTAACCAGCAAGTACTTGAACTATGCTTTGCTCTCGTTTTTGCTGTCAGGGCTTGACATCCTCCATTGTTTGGGTAGGCCGCCGCCTGTAGCAAAGAGGCTGAAGGGGGACACGGTGGGTCCACGCGGGGCCAGCTCATCTGTTGTGGCCGCGCCTGCGCCTGCGGGAAGGGGAGGCAGTGGAGCTCCCACCTCCCTTGCCCGGTCGTCCTCGCGAGGCCAAGAGGGGCGCTATGGCGGGGTGTTAACCCCCATGGCCCCGCTGACTCTGGAGGCGCCTGTGCTTGATGCCGTCGCCAAGGTTGCCAGGGCTCAGGAGCTCCCGGCCTCCCAAGCCGTGATCACGCTGCCGTCTTCTCCTCCTGCTCCACTGGTTCCCGACTCCTCTGCCTCCTCCGCCACCTTGGACCATGCTGCTGATGAGCTGAGTCTACTGCGAGAAGATCTCCAGGGCCCTAACACCCGCCTGGTGGCCGGGTGCCTGGCGCTGGTCTCTAGCTGGGTTCACTCTGACGCCTCCGTCCGGGCGGCACTGTGCCAGGCTGTGACAGCGTCCGAGGAGAAGTAAGTCGCCTCCTAGGCCATAGCCACTCGCGACGCGGCGTTGAAGGATGCTTCAAATGTCCAAGGCCGCTGCAAGGCGCTAGAGGACGAGCTGCAAGGCCTACGTGATGATCTCACCAAGGAGGTTCGCTACCGTCGGGCAAAGGAGGAAGAGATGAAGGCTCGAGAGGCTGCCTTAGGGGACTGCAACGCCGAGCTCTCTGCTGATTGCGGCCTGCTGAAGACACTGGAGCAGAAGCCGGAGGCGGAGAGGATTGAGCTGGACACCAAGGCGAAGGTATCGGCCGAGGATCGCGCGACTTTCACGGATTATGAGGAGAGATCCCGCAAGGCGCTGAAGTCGCTTTACGAGGATGGTCTGGCAAATCCGCTGGCCGGAGCCACGGATGGCCCCGCCAAGCTACTCCCCTTCCTGGTCGAAGCGCTTGAGGAGGTCGTGACTGGCATTGGCCCCATGGATGAGATCGAAGCTCGCGTCCTTTCTTCTGCGGTGCTGACGCGGATTCTCAGCCACGTCTACCTTCGCAACCCTGACGCCAACCTTGACAATCTGCTAGAGCCTATGGACGCCGAGCGCTCCGCCGCTGCTGCTGAGGCCGTGAAGGGCCGGGCGGAGGCCGTGGTAACGAAGTTCCGCGCCTTCGCCACTGCGCCCAAGGCAGGTGCTACTGTTTCCGCGGCCTCGGGATTTGGAGTTGACAAGCCCAACTCCACCACGGAGGTGGGGCTTCCGGCGAACGACAGCGTTGCTCAAGGGTGATCTCTCCATGGCTTCTTTTCCTATTTCAACTCCTGCAACATGCGTTGTGCCTCGTGGAGGCGTTTAAACTTGTGTTCGATATCGTGAGGACAGTTTATGGTTTGTAATATTTTCTTCTGAATTTGTGAGATTTTGCAGTTCCCTTCCTGTTTGCTTTGTGTTCTACATCAGCAGGGCCCGGCCCCGCGCGTACCTCAGCCGCTGTTAGCCCCGACCGGATCACCAGGATGGGACCATGGGGTGAGGGGCTACGTGGAAAGTTAGGCTCCTGAGTCGCGATGCTCAAGAGTCCCCCTTGATGTGCAGATAGTAAATAGGGATGGGGGGTGTAGGAGTAGATCTGTCATTCTATGTCGGCAGGGCCGGCCCCGCGCATACCTCAACCGTCGTTAGACTTTCTGAACTAAGGAGTGAGGGGCTACGTGACCAGTTAGGCTCCTCCGACGCGATGCTCAGGAGTCCCCCTTGACGCTCAAACGGTCTTCATACCTTGGCTCCACTCGGGGAGGCGCGCGCGACGACCAGGACCGAGGGACCTAGCTGGGTGGCAAGCGCTCGAGCGTGACCCGGGCGGAGCCCCTCGTGTCCAGTCCCCCTCGTGTGGCGCTCCCTAGGGGAGGCGTTGCGATGAGGCCAGACACTAAGCTCTGGGCTCCCTGAGGTCGATACAGCCGTGGGCTGCCCTTAGTTGTTTATCACAGTGCGGAGCATAGCACGTCTGTATGTGTACAGGCATAGCCGCTCCTCGGCAGTGTCGTGAGCCAGCGCGGAGCAGGGTGCTTCCACTGGTACGTGGGAGGGGCGGCCCCGGGGCGTGTACAGCCCGGCCCCACACATGGCTGGCACGGTAGGGCTAGACGAGGTGTATCTGGGCACTCGTGAGCCAGCACAGGACTCAGGAGGCCCTACCTCAAGGCGGGTTGTGCCTGATCTTGAGCCTTGGGCGGCTGAGGGTTCCTGTAGGGTGGTTAGATGGAAATGCTCTACGTCCTCAGGTCCCAGCCCTCGAGCAAGCTCAGCCGCCGCTGGTATGCCAGGTCGTGATGCCGTGGACAAGGCCAGGGGGTGAGGACTAGAGAGCCAGTAAGAGCCCCTGAGTCGCGATGCTCAGGCGCCCCCCTTTTAACGTGCAAGCGGTTTGCATGAGGGAGAAAAGGGGGCCGCAATAGGTGAGTGATGATAATCATAGGCAGGTTAAGCATGAAAAGCAAACCAACTTAGGTAACTGCAGGAAGGATACATGCCACTGGGTTAGGCCCGAGTGGCTTGGGGATGATCCAGTACGAGGGGCACCCCCAGCAATGTAAGCTAAAGACATAAGCAAAACGGATAAATGCCTCGGGGATGGACCCACGCAACCTGGGAATAATGCATCCCTAAGGGTGATCCCAGCTGAAATGAAACTCGAAAGATGTCACATGATATCATTGCAGAGTGGGTGTTGGAGTAGCTGACGATGCGCGGTGAAGAAGCCGATCCTGATAAGCCATCAGAGCCCTGTGCCTCGGGAGGCTCTGGTGGTCAAGGCGGCACCTCAAGGTCCATCTCCATCTTCGCCAGGAAGGCGCGGTGCATGGCATCCTGAGCTTCCAGAATGCTCCGTATCAGGCGCTGGTGAGCAGCAGCCGCGTTCGGTAGACCGAAAGGCATGCAAACGTAGTTGCATGGTGGACCCTCGCAACGTCCCACGCGTGAAGGCCAGAAATGCTCCTGAGAGGCGTCTCAGTTGAGCCCTCGGTAGTCGATGCAGACGCGCAGCCCGCCATCCTCGCCTGGATGGGGAGCTACGTCGGGTAGGCGGCGATCGCCTCGCATGATTCTTGATTCTTATAGCTCCTGGATGACCTTGGTGATGAACTCCTGAGGGTTGAGCCCTCCTTGCCTCATGCCTTCCTGAGGGAAATGTGCCATGAAGCATGCCTCCAAGTGGTGCTCGAGCGCCTCCCTCGTGATCTTGGCAAAGTCAGAGGCCCTCCAGGAGAGAGCCCCCGAGCCTTGCCCGAGGAGGGTGCCAGGGGCGCCTTCCTATGCGATGGAGCGAGGCGCTCCTTGCATGGGTGCAGATGCTGACGCGATGCCTCTGAAGACGCCTACCTCGTGAGACCTTGAGCTGGGCGATGTCTTCTTCTTGTTAGGAACTGCCTTGGGAAGGTTCCCACTCTTGCTGTCTGGATCCACGACTGATGCGGCAGGGGAAGGCACACTCGAGAGAGCACACCGCGTCTTTCTCCTTGCAGGGGACTGTGATGACTCCGCCGCCTCCCGACATCTTGAGGACATTGTAACCATGGTGAATCACTGCCATGAACTTGGCCAGGGCTGGATACCCAAGGATGGCATTGTATGGCAGGTGAATGTGGGCAACGTCGAAGTCGATGAGCTCGGTACGGTAGTTCTTGCGTTTTCCAAAGGTGACAGGGAGGCGGACCTGCCCTATCAGGGTGGTGGAGCCGTCAATGACTCCTGAGAAAGGCTTGGTCGGCTGAAGCTGGTCATATGGCACTTGGAGATTGTTGAACGTCTCGACGGACAGAACATTGATCCTTGCGCTGCCATTGATGAGGGTCTGGGTAACTTGCCCATAGCTGATGACTGGGTAACAAAGCATTGGTAGGATGCCGGCTGTAGCCGCACAGTTGAGCTGGTCCGCTGAGCTGAACGTGATGGCGCACATGGACCACCTGAGAGGGCCCGTGGCCTCGAGCTTGCGGAGGACTGCATTCACCTCACAAGAAAACTGCTTGAAGAAGTGCTAAGAGGATGGGGCCTGGGCACCGCCCAGGATGCAAGCGATAGCACGCGGCTCCTGGAAGCCCCCAGCCTCCTCGTCCTGATGATGATCATAATTCCTTCTTGGCCGTGGCGGTAGAGGAGGGAGGCCTGTGTTGCCCTGTGGGCGATCCTCGCGAGGCTGATCCCTCCAAGCCCCCTCGTGAGGCTGGTCCTGCTAGCGTTCCTCGCTAGGTCGGTCACGCCACCCTTGGCGAGGGCCTTGGTCGTCCCATCGTCCTCCACCTCTTCCTCCTCCTCAGCCGTAGCCCCGATCTTTGCACTCGGGGCATCGACCAATACGTCCTTCTCCACCTCTTCCTCCTCCTCAGCCGTAGCCCCGATCTTTGCACTCGGGGCATCGACCAATACGTCCTTCTCGCAAGGCCCTGAGCTCTTGGCATTTGTTGGTGTTGTGGGTGTGGAGGTCGTGGTATATGCAGTACCAGCTGCCCTTGGATGACTCCGGCTGGTCCCTGCCGTGCTTCGTGTCTAGCTCTGCTGCGAGCACGGCTGCTCCTTTGCGCTTCACATCCTTGGCCTTGGCTTTCTTCTCTTCTGGGTCAGCAGCTGGAAGCTCGGGAAGGTAGAGGCGCCCCTCCCTAGCCCTTGCGCACTTGGTCGCCAGGTTGAACAACTCCAGAGATGTGTACAGATCCTCGTGGATTGCCAGCTCCTCCTTCATCTTGACGTCACGGACGCCATCAGAGAACGCTAAGATGATGGCCTCCTCGATCACCTTGGGAATCTTGAGGCGAGCGCTATTGAAGAACTGGATGTACTTCTGCAGGGTCTCTCCTGGTTGCTGCTTGATGCGGCGCAGTTCACCCACGACTGGAGGACGGTCGCGAGTGCCCTGGAAGTTGGTGATGAAGCAGGTGTGCATCTCGTCCCATGAAGAGATCGTCTGGGAGGCAGGTTTAGGAGCCAGGTGCGGGCACCATCTTTGAGCGCCATGGGGAACCAATTCGCCATGACCTTTTCATCTCCGTTGGCCACTTCGGTGCCCAGCTCGTAGAGCTGCAGGAACTCCGTGGGGTCGGCAGTGCCATCATAGCGAGGAGGCAGGTCCGGCTTGAACTTGCCCGGCCAGGAGACACCGCGTAGCTCAGTGGTGAAGGCGCGGCAGCCTACGGTGGCCACCGGAGACCTTTGCAGACGTCGGGCTTGCTCCTGGGGATTCGCATGAACCGCTGCCAGGGGCATCGTGCGGTCTTGACGTGCTGGCACAGGGATGCGGTCATGATGTGCTGGAGCAGGGAGCACGCGAGCACCTTCTTGGGGATGAGGGATTTCTTGGAAGCTCCTTTCTTGTCGCGCGGGTGCTGGACACGGTGGGCCTCGTCCATGGGCCGCGCGCCATGGAGCTAGGGCACCTTCTTGGGGAGGAGGTGGCGGTGGCCCTCCTGAGCTACATCACCCACGCAAGACGGAGGGCGAGGCAGCGAGAGGGATGGCGCAGGAGAGCCCCCTACGGCACTGACGAGCTTGGTAATCCGAGCGAGTCACTCCTCGTAGAGGTCGTCGATGGGGCAGTAGTGCAGGAGCTCGCCTGTCAGGAGCAATGCGGCATGCGCGTCCGTGGGAGCGCCACAGGCGTGAGATGATGAACCAGCTGGAGTTAGCGACGGAGTGGCGGTGCGGCCTTCCCGCCGCACCAAGGGATGCAACGATGATGCCTGCTACTCGTTCCCCACCGGGCCGGTGGCGGTGTTGGGGGCAGGCGACATAGAACGGTTGGGAGGCCCACCGACGGGGGCCGTCTGGGCGATGCAGGCGGCGAGAGCAGCCTGACGCTCGGCACGAGCTCGGCGAGCGTCAGCCATGGATGCGACGAACGATCGAACGCAGAACAGCGGAAGAAAGATTCCGGTGCACCCCTACCTGGCACGCCAAATGTTGGATATCGGGTTCCGGCAAAACCCTTAAGGTTCAAACCCTGGGGTGCGCGCGAAGATCGTCCCCCTACCGATCCACGTCCCAACGCCTTGCTGCGAATCTAAGCTACACGATGAACAACACAAGGGACACAAGGTTTATACTGGTTCGGGCCACCGTTGTGGTGTAATACCCTAATCCAGTGTGTGGTGTGGTGGATTGCCTCAGGGGCTGATGATGAATAGTACAGAGGAAGAACAACCTCGCGAGGGGTATTCTTGTGGTGGTGTGCTTGGAGAGGAATTGCTCCGTCTCTGTTGGCTCTAGGTGAGATCCAGATGCCTTCTACTGTGATGGCTATCTCTATATATAGAGGCCCTGGTCCTCTTCCCAAATATTGAGCGGGAAGGGAGCCAACAATGGCCATTTTGAAGGGGAACATCTAGTACAAGTTATCCTGACTAAAGATGGTCTTCGGCTGACAAAGGCACTGGCGATGACGCCGTCTTGGGCTCCACGGTGACCTCCATCTTGCTGCTCTGCTGATCTTGGTCTCGTTCCACCGAAATGGTAACCCTTGTTTGATGCCTCGGTACTCCGCATCTACACTTGCCTCCTTTGCACCAAATAGGAAACAAGGACACTTTGCAGGCCAGCGCCCGCTTGGCACCCGCCTGGTCTCGATCATCATGGCTTGCGTCACGAGCACCTTGCGAGGTACCCCTGCCTTGATCTCTTCGCCTCCTCACGAGCCTGTCTGGTGAGGCCACTCCTGAGGAAGCCTTGCATCGTCCGCCCCGTGAGGCTTGGCCCCTCGCGAGGGTCTTGAGCTTGAGTTGATGAAGATGGGTCGTACTGGGCCACCCCTTGAGCCACGCCGCAGGCCGCACACAAGCAAGTCTGGGGACCCCCGTTCCCAGAACGCCGACACCCGCCAAGTTCATGGCGGTTCCCCACTATGCTTACCTAAAGATGAAGCTACTGAGTCCGAAGGGCCTCATCACCATCACCAGCGACTACCGCATAGTCCCTGGAGTGCGCCTGAGACGGTGCCAAGCTAGCCGAGTCGCTGGTCATAGCCGAGGATCGGCGCCAGCTCGACCGGATCGTCGCCCTGGACAACGAGACATCAGCCACGCCTATCCTGGCCGAGGAGCCGGCTGACGAGGCCTTCTTCAAGCCCTCCAAGGAGACCAAGAAAGTGAAGCTAAACCCAAAAGACCCCAGCTGCAGCAAGTACATTGTCGTAGGCGCCCGCATCGACAAAAATAGGAAGGCGAGCTCGTCGACTTCCTCCGTGAGAATCGGGATATTTTTGCATGGACCCCAAAGGACATGCCAGGTATCTCGAGGAAGTACGCCGAGCACAAACTCCACATCCTCAAGGACGACAAGCCTGTCCACCAAGCCCTACGATGTTTCTCCAAAGAGAAGAGAAGAACCATCGGTGAAGAGGTCGCCAAGCTTTTGATGGCCGGCTTCATCATGGAAGTGTTCCGCCCCAAGTGGATGGCCAACCTAGACCTCGTCCTGAAAAACAACAACACCTGGCGCATGTGCATCGACTACACCAGCATGAACAAGGCCTGTCCCAAGGATCCATTCGCCCTCTCACGGATCGACCAAGTCATCGACTCGACCACCGAGTGCGAGTTCCTGTCCTTCCTAGATGCTTACTCCGGCTATCAACAGATAAAGCTAGACCCAGCTGACACCCTGAAGACGTCCTTCATCACGCCCTTTGGGGCATATTGCTACATCATCATGTCATTCGGCTTGAAGAACGCCGGCGCCACCTTCCAGTGCTGCTTGCAGAAATGCTTGCTGCCGCAACTCGGCCGCAACATCCACGTTTACGTGGACGACATCATGGTGAAGACCAAGGAGAACCTCATGCTCCTCAAAGACCTGAAGGAAACATTCGCCAACCTCTGCAAATACAAAGACACGCTCAACCCGGAGAAGTGCTTTTTCGGTGTCCCGGCTGGAAAACCACTCGGCTTCCTTGTCTTGGAGTGCGGCATTGAGGCGAACCCGGAGAAGATCAAGGCCAACGAGCGCATGCGCATGCCAGCTCGGTTGCACGATGTCCAGAAGTTCACCGACTACTTGGCCTCGGTCAGCCGGTTTCTCAGCCGGCTAGGCGAGAGGGCCTTGCCCCTATATCAGTTGATGAAGAAGACAACACCGTTTGAATGGAATGACCAGGTGAACGAGGCTTTTTGAGACCTCAAGCGCATGCTCTCCACCGCACCGGTCCTGGCCGCGCCGGCCGAGAAGGTTCCGCTGTTGCTCTACATTGCCGCGACCTCACGGTCGGTCAGCACGGTGATGCTGGTCGAGTGACCAGAGAAGGGCAAGGTCCAAGCTGTCTAGCGCCCAGTCTACTACCCGAGCAAGGTGCTCTCCGCCTCCAAGCAGAACTACCCGCACTAGAGACATTGGTAAAGATACATGGATTTTGTGCCCCGCCCAAGAAATTGAACCAGTACTTCCAAGAGCATGTTGCCACCGTGGTCAGCACGGCACCCCTCGGCGAGATCATCGGGTGCCGGGACACCTCTGGCCGGGTCGCCAAGTGGGCGCTCGAGGTAGCCGGCCACACCATCCTCTACGAGCACCGCACCACGATCAAGTCCCAGGCCCTAGCCGACTTCCTCGTCGACTGGACCAAGACCCAGTACCTGCCACCACTGCTGGACTCGATGCACTGGCGCATGCACTTCGACGGCTCCAAGATGTGTCTCGGCCTAGGGGTCGGCATTGTGTTGTATTCCCCGGAGGGCGGCTGACTTTGCTAGGCACTCCAGATCACCTTCGCCGCCTCCAACAATGTCGCCGAGTACGAAGCCCTTGCACATGGCCTCCGTCTTTCCAAGGAACTCGGCATTGGGCACATCTTATGCTACGGCGACTCGGATCAGGTGGTGCTGTAGTGCTCCGGCAAGTGGGACGCCCTCGACCCCAACATGGAGATCGACCGCGTCCTTGTCTAGAAGCTGTCCGGATTCTTCATGGGCTGCGAGTTCCTCCATGTCCCCCGCGTGGAGAATGGGGCAGCCGACACGCTTTCCAAGATCGCCTCGTCCCGACAGTCCATCCCGTCCGGCGTCTCCCTCGAGTACCTGCACAAGTCATCCGTAAAGCCGTCTCTGAAAGCACAAGTGCTCCCTGGGTGATTGTGGTAATTAATGTCAACATATCTCCTGTTGGACTAATACTTTCATCTAGTATATTTCAGATAAGTTCAACAGTGCAGTGGCATGGACAAGAGGATGTGGAACCTCTTCAAGATGCTAAGGACAAAGGATTGGCTCAAGCTTAAAGCTCAGGACTCTACATTTTCTATTTTAGTGATCCAAGACCACATTGAGTCTATAAGAAAGCCAATACTATTAAAAGGGGATGAGGTGTTGCTTAATGGCTTGCCTGCTCAAAGTGCTTAGTGATATGCTCCAAAGCCCTCAACCACTTTCTCATATCCACATATGTCCAAAACAAAAAGTCAAACTCGGCCCCACCAATTTGATCCATCCAGCGCCACCGAGTTCATTTGACATGGCCACTGCCAGAAACCCTAATCAATTCGGTCACACCGATGGCATCTCGGTCTCACCGAGATGGGCTTGCAAACTCTCTATTGTCTATTGCAATATTTTCGGTCCCACCGAGAATATGTAATCGGTCCCATCGAGTTTGCCTGACCAACTCTCTATTTTACTTATTACCAAATCTGTCTCACCGAGTTGTGTAATCGGTCAAACCGAGATGAGGTTTTACACTAACCCTTGCACATTGGTCCCACCGAGTTGATCATATCGGTCCCACCAAAATTGCCTAATGGTCACATCATGTACTAAATCGGTCCGATCGAGTTTTCTGATTTGGTCCCACTGAGTTTGGTATATTGTGTGTAACGGTTAGATTTTGTGTGAAGGCTATATATACACTTATATTTTGTGAGGGAAGCCATTAGAACGTGCCTACACTTCCACTACTCATTTTTTGAGAGAGAGCCACCTACTCATGTGTTGAGACCAAGATATTCCAATCCAACCATATGAATCTTGATCTCTAGCCTTCCCCAAGTTGCTTTCCACTCAAATCATCTTTCCACCAAATCCAATCCTATGAGAGTGAGTTGAGTGTTGGGGAGACTATCATTTGAAGCACAAGAGCAAGGAGTTCATCATCAACACACCATCTAATACCTTTTGGAGAGTGGTGTCTCCTAGATTGGTTAGGTGTCACTTGGGAGCCTCCAACAAGATAGTGGAGTGAACCAAGGAGTTTGTAAGGGCAAGGAGATCGCCTACTTCATGAATTTCTACCCTAGTGAGGTAAGTCCTTCGTGGGCGATGGCCATGGTGGGATAGACAAGGTTGCTTCTTCATGGACCCTTCGTGGGTGGAGCCCTCTGTGAACTCGCGCAGCCGTTACCCTTCGTGTGTTGAAGTCTCCATCAATGTGGATGTACGATACCATCTACCGGAACCACGCCAAAAACATCCGTGTCTCCAATTGCGTTTGCACACTCCAATCCGATCCATTTACTTTCTTGCAAGTGTCATCCTTTACTTTTCGCTGCCCATATACTCTTTGCATGCTTGCTTGATTTGTATTGTGAATGGTTAACCTTGTGCTCAAACTCCACCTAAACTTGAAAATCATAAAAACTGCCAACTTTGTGTGTTGAGGGTCTAATCACCCCCCTCTAGACACCTCTTCTCGATCCTTTCAGTCTCCGGACTCTGAGTCCATCTATGTTCCGGACAACCCGGCCGCACCTCAACCCGGCCCGGGGACTTCCGAACCCGACCCGGGGACTGCCAAACCCAGCCCGGGGACTTATGAACCCAACCTGGGAGCTGAAGCCGTCAACCCGGGCACCGTCACCCTCGACCCGGCCGCCGTCCCCGACCCGGGGGCTGCTCAATCCGGCTCGGGGGCTGCCTCCCCGGAACCCACCATGGTGGCCATCTTCGCCATGGTGACGGCCCCATCTTTGGCCCTGTCCAGCTCGGAGTTCCTGTAAAAGGGGTCCTCCCCATGAACGAGACCGAAGCCCGGCAAGTGCAGCGTCGGGCGTCCACCTACAGCATCATTAACAACGAGCTCGTCAAGTGCAGGTCCACAGGTGTGTTGCAATGATGCATCGAGCAGGACCAAGGCATTGAGATCCTCCTCGACGTCCACCACGGCGAGTGCGGGCACCACGCCGCCTCGCGGTCCCTAGTGGACAAGGCTTTTCGCCATGGTTTCTACTGGCCTACGGGCCTCCAAGATGCGGAATCACTTGTCCTCAAGTGCGAGGGATGCCAGCGCTTCAGCAAGCGCAACCACCAGCCGGCGTCAGCACTCTAGACCATCCCGATCGCCTGGCCCTTCATGGTCTGGGGACTTGACATGGTGGGGCCCTTCAAAACCGCCCGAGGCGGCATGACACATTTGCTGGTGGCGGTGGACAAGTTCACCAAGTGGACTGAAGCACGGCCAATTAGGAAGCTAGACGGGCCGACGGCCGTCCGGTTCATCAAAGACATCGTGGTACGCTACGGCATGCCGAACAGCATGATCACAGACAACGGCACCAACTTCGCCAAGTGTGCGCTCGGGCAATACTGCTTCGTCTCTAGCATCCACTTCGACCTGGCTTCCATTGCACACCCGCAGTCCAACGGGAAGGTCGAGCGGGCCAACGGCCTCATCCTATCCGGCATGAAACCACGGCTCACCGAGCCGCTCATCCGCTTACCCGGCAGCTGGCTCCATGAGTTCCCGGCCGTCCTCTAGAGTCTCCGCACCACGCCAAACCGATCGACCGGGTTGACCCCGTTCTTGCTCGTTTATGGAGCTGAAGCCATCATCCCAACCGACGTCGAGTTCGACTCGCCGCGTGTCACAATATACACTAAAGCTGAAGCCAAGGAAGCCCGCGAAGACGGCATCGACCTACTCGAAGAAGCGTGCCTCCTGGCGCTCACCTGTTCAGCCATCTACCATCAAGGCCTAATGCACTACCACAAAAAGAAGATCAAGCCCCTCGCATTCCATGAGGGAGACCTCATCCTCCGACTCGTCCAAGAGAAAGCTGGCCAGCACAAGTTGTCCCCTCCATTGGAGGGCCCATTCATCGTCAGCAAAGCCTTGTGCGATCACAATGCCTACTACCTCATTGACGCCCGCAAGTCAAACAAGCGCAAGAGAGACACCGCCGGTGAAGAAACAACCTGGCCATGGAGCGTGGAACTCTTTCGCCCGTTTTGCAGTTAGTTGTATGCATGTATGTATCGCTGCCTTTTATAATCGCATGAAACTATGGAGTCCCCCAAAGACGCTCGGGGGCTGACCTTTTCCGACCAAGTTATTGTGTCTCCTACATTTGCACATCACTTTGCTCTTAAACCCGACCACCAGTCCAACTCGATCGACCAGGGGGCTCGAGGGCTGGCCGGCTTGGTCGCAACCCGCCACCGTCCTTGGTGATTTCTGACACGTTAGGGATGCCGTGGCCCCCCATTTCGCCCTAGGCCATAGAACCAGCTTCGTCTGTCGGCTGGCAAGCACAACAGGTCGGAGCACTGGCATGCCTCAAACACTAAGTCAAGGGTCACCTGGTCGCCCAACCCGGCCCATCACTTTAAGTGGCCGCACGACCGGCTGACCGCCAACCGGCTTTGTCCGATGGCCACCAGCCGGCCTATGGGTGTTTCTCTCACGCTCAATGTTTTGAAAGCCTAAGTACCGTGCGCTCCTCTCAAAGACCGTACTCCTTGTCACGGACCAGAGACTCGGCCGTCAGACTCGCTGGGTGGGGGGGGGGAGGTCCGAGAGAGGTAGGTCGCAAGAAAATGGCTCAAAAAGCAAAAAGCAAAAGCACATGCATCCACGAAATATACACATCACAAATCTTAAAGGACAGGCCCAATGCCAGAGTTCATTACACCCGGAAAACCCAAGTGGGTGGGTGGACCTGGTACCTAACAGAAATTTTTGCTAAGATATGACAGAACAACCTCAGGCATCTCCAGCGCCGGTTCGTGCAGCAGATGCCTCCACCTCGGCAGCCTCCGGGTTTGCCAATGTGTCGGTGTCTTCCTCCTCGGCATGCGGTAGACGTCCGTATCCTCAGAGCTACCTTCTGGGTCGTGCAGAAGCAGGCCATAGTCGTCGCCAGGCAGGACTCCGCCATCTTCCGCCCACTCCGGTTGGAACTCGTCGTGGAAGGCGAACCCGGCGATATAGCTACCTCGGGCAGCGATCTGTCCGGCCTGCGCCCGTAGCAGGTCCTCCGAGCTTGCCCGCTAGCCCATCAACACAACCAGCTACAGATTGGTGCCAAGACACCGCAAACCTGAGTGCTATCTCGGCGCCAGCATGAGTGGCGGAAAGCGCCACTCGTGGAGCCGGTCCAGCCCCATCTCCAATCACCGCATCAGCCGCGTGAAGTTGTTCGGCACAACGGAGCCCGCCCACAAGGCCACCGTCATCGCCGCACCAGCCTGAGAGAGTTGCCCAATCAGCTCGCCCAAGATGAGCGGGACGAGCCTCGACGGTGGTCATGATCTACGGGGAAGTCCAATCCACCTGTGGGTCGGTCCTGGAGCCAACGACCCCCAGAGGGTTGCGCTTCAAGCAGACGACTTCCTCTGCCAACTGGCGCATCTCTGGGAAGGCCCCGTATTCCAAGTCGGCTGTGGCACCCCGGCTCAGAGAAAACCGGAACGCCCCGTATTCCAGCCCAGAGATCGAGGAGAAGTCTTCTGAAATATGGCACTGCTTAGCATAGAACAAACCAGCTTTCTATTATTACATGAATATGAATACAAGGTCTCCGCTATTACAACGATTAACATCGGTACGGCGACACTACGCCATCCTCAGTTGCTCTATGCAAGTAATAGAACAACTCGAAGCAGCGGAATAACTCTAGCAGCGGAACAACAGCGACGCTGGTGAAACTCCACTCCACAGGGACTCTGGCTAGAATGCTGATCCTAGCTCGCACGAACGGAAACCACGACAAGCAAGCAATCAAATTCAGCATGACCTGCAAGCTGGCATGACATGCCAGGTCAGTACATTGAATGTACTTGCAAGCTCACAGTAAGCCAGAAGTATTCAAGGCAGACAACAACATGGCAATTACAGGTTAAACATGAATTATCATGATATCACCAGAATAACATGGCCTGACCAACATAAACATGATACAACTATCTCAACATGAACATATTAATCCGACAATACTAGCATGCAACATGATGACACCATATGCACCACTTATTCTGCTCGGTTACCTCGTAACCAACACATGCATCACTTACCAACCTCGAACATCACACGATCATCTCAGGATCAAATCAAGTTTTGCATAAATAATACCGTAGACATCAGTAAATGAACACAAGGAGCTTGATCTTTACCCGCGACTCTCGTACCACATCACGAATATACAACAACTCGGTATCCTTGATACCATTGTGATCCTTATGGCGATCACCACCCGACCAACACTCAAACCGTGATCCTTACGGCGATCACAACCCGACCAATACATGGCACGTGATCCTTACGGAGATCACAACCCGACCACTACATGGCCCTTGATCCTTACGGCGATCACAACCCGACCAACACTTGGCCAACTTATCTCACTGTCATTAAGCACATTATTATTATTACTGTTGACTCATGGCGTGACCTTCTCTCGACCTGGGCCCTTATCCGCGGGCGCGGCTATCGATAGATTTAATATACCCTCTGCAGGGTTTAGTACACTGTACCCACACTACGGAACCCATGGCCTCGCACTCCCATTCGTGTGGACCAACGGCGTTCCGACAAAACCGATCTATTTTCATGACACTCTCCTGGCCACTCCGACTCACTCCTCACTGAGCTAAGTCATGGGTGGCCCCGTGCCTACCTCCAGGCACAATGACCAACGTCGTGGCCCGTCCCACACGGGGACACAGATCCAAAAAATTAACTCAACAACGGGCACACAAGGTTATGCTCCGCCTACCTGATCAGGGTAGCATGCGCCCATAACCTTCCCTCGTTGGAGGCACTGCGAGAGGCACAACAATAGACCCAGTTAGGACCGTCCCATACCGATAAGCGTGGTTGCACTGGTCAACATCGATTCAACGGCACCATGACTCAACCAACAGGTGTTCAAGTTCAATTTAATCAGGTTAAACATGAATGCAAATATGCTGAGCCATGACAAAGGTCATTTTCACAGTGTCAAACCATAGTGAAAGTGTGACCAACAGAACGGGCTCAATGAAACAAAGAAGTGGGCGTTGGATTCACCTCAAACGGAGTTACGGATAAAAAGATATGAGGGTTTTTCTGCCAGGGACCTATCTGTAAAAGTTTATTTTACTGACTGGGCCAAAACAGAAAATTGGAAAGTGCATTTTGGGGAATACGCTTCCACTTAAATGTCGTGGCAGTGGCGGGTCCAGGGCTGTTCAACGGGTGAGAGACTGACGGGTGGGCCCCACCTTATCCACTCCCTCTCTCTCCTCCCTTGTCTTCTTCCTTTCTCCTTCTCCCGACAAGAACAGGGAGAGGCAAGGAGCGCGCGTCGCCGGCGACGGGCTCCGGCGCCACAGGCCATCTCCGGCCAAACGGAGGACCCCGGTGGCCTCGGGATGGCGCGCCGCCTCCATCCCAGGGCAGAGGGAGCGCCGGGGAGGGGCGTGGCCGCGGCACCGTGCGGCGGCAGGAGCTACAGACAGTGGCAGCTACGGTTGGGGACGGCGGCAACAGAGGCTAGTGGTGGTGGCTATAGGTGGAGGGGGGCTCGGCTTCGGCCGAATTTAGGCCGTAGGGGGCGGCGGCCATGGCTTCTATGGGAGGGCAGGAAAGCTCCTGGAGCTCGAACAAGTGTACGGGGAGGTTGCTGGGAGAGTGGTGAGGCTCGGGGTGAGCTCGGAGAGGCTCGGGGATGCTTAAATAGCCAGCTTGGCACCGCCGGCGACGCCTGGCCGGCGCCACGGACGCGTGCCCGCACGCATGGGCTCGGGGGCAAACGACGGCAAGGGCACAGGGGAAGAGCTCACGAGGCAGAGGAGGCCAAGGGATGGCAGGAGAAGAGGTCGAGCGCCATTAAAGCTCGGTCAGCACTGTGTGCTCGTGGACGCGCTGCGGCTTGCGTCGGTGAGCAAGCGGACGGAGGGGGAGAGGGGTCCAGGTGATCGGCGACGACGAGAGGAGGACAATGGACATGCTCACGAGCTCAAACACGCCGAGAGGAGGAGGTGGTCTATCACAAACAGCCACTGGACGCGTGCACTGCACACAGAGCGCGTGCACAGACACGCCATTGTCGTGGTCACCATGTGCAACGGCATGTCGTGGTAGAAATGGGTTGTCAATTGTTGTCTAGGGGTAAGTCTCTCATGGTTAAGAGGTAACTAAGGTGGTATATCAATGAAAACTGCCCTGGTTAAAAGGTAAAGGAGGTATGAAGTTTACTGCGGTAAACTTCATCAGCTCAATGAGGTCAACTGGGATCTGCTTGAGGCCAAACAAGATGTCTGGGATGTTTAGGATAGGAAGGACTACAATCCTGGAGGTTTTTAGGGTAAATGGACCAAGTTAACTCATAGTTGCTTTGCAACTGCCAAAATAGTCCAGAAATGAAGATTAGCAAGATCCACTCACATGGAGTGTCCTCTTGAGCTAAGATTGGGCAAGGCATAGTCATTTGGTCAAATGAAGATGCTCACCAAGTATGATGCCATTTGGCAAAGCCAAAATGGTACTTGCTTTACAAACATCTCTGCTGACCAGAAACTTGAAATAATTATGGTGGTCAAATGGGTAAATGAAATCATGCCAAAATGGGTGGAGAGATGTTTTATGGTATAAGAATGATCTCGTAATTTATCAGGATTTTTGAAGCAATATAAAATATACTTGCTTCACAACCTGAAAATTTTGCCAGAAACAAAGATTTGCTCCTGTGCTCACATAGATGATTGGATGGGGCTGCAAATGGGTGGAAGGCGTTAATATCAGCACATTAAGGAGTGTGCAAAAGTTCAACTCATTTGGCTACTCCTAGCTAGCACTTCCTTCACAAAGCCTTCTGTCTGACAAAAACTTTGAAAAATCACTAAGGAAGATTGGCTAGGAAAATAAATTTGATCTTGCGCATGGGGTAATTATTGGACATATAAACATGCCCAAAAAGGTTGGAAGTCAATAGGAGAAATATAAATGACACTTCCTTCACAAAGTGCCATTCAGGGCAGAATAGGAAAAGGAATATTGGGGAATTCTTTTTGAACATGGTAATGAAAAGTTTTGCCATATTTGATCAAGATATTACCCAAACAATTTATGAGAATTATTTGGGAATTTTGGGAGTGATGGAAATATATGTTGCTTCACAACCTAGGGCAATTCGAGTTATTCCTTTAATAGAAAAGGAATATTCCCAATAAAAAGAATAGTGGGATTTGGGCTAGGATGGAAATGACAGGGTCTAGGGAAAGATTTGGCAATGACAAGCCACTCTGGAAGCAAAGAAGAGGTCATCTTCTTCAGTTTCTAGACCACATAGCCACGGAAAAAGAAAACTCAGGCAAAAACCTCGGAAAAACAAAAGAAAAAGAAAGGGCCAAAAATCAGGCTGTGACAAACCTTACCCCCTTAAAGAAATCTCGTCCTCGAGATTTGGTTACTCAGGGAACAAGTATGAATATTCTGACTTAAGGAAACTGTTTCCAACTCGGGTATCCTTTTTCCTTTATTGTTGTTCCCATTAATCTTTATCTGACAGGCCCTGGGATGGTTTGCTTCACTGTATCCATAATCTGACAAATCTTACCTGGCTTGCTCATTCTTATATAGGCTCCAATTTAATTTTAGATCTGCTGACTAGCTGAGTGTGATTTGATTATCACGGCTGAAATATATGTCCGACTCACAAATCCAAAAGTGATTTCCACTGGGTGTGCCACCCGGCACTGACAAACGTTTCATATAATGATGATCAGATTTTTCTGATGAAAACTCAAGACCTAACTCATTGCATTGGGTTTCTCCACTAAATGCAGGTCCTTTAGGTTCCAAACAGTGAGTTAAAACATAACCGTCTCCTGACAGATTCTGACTCATCGCAGAAGTTTCTGAATCATCTTAACTGGTTCCACTGTCGTGTGTATGAGATTCGTACCAAATATTTGATTGTCTCCTGTTGCGGCCAGCATAAAGGGTTTGGCCTGTATGATAATATCTGCAGACTTGACTGACGGTGGTTCTGACGGAAAAATTTTGTTCACGACGGGCTATCCAAGATGATTCATATAAGTGAGGACTCAGGCTTCCAGACTGTTATTCTTCATTTTACTGATAAGGTAACCCATTAAATGGTAGGTTCAACACCTCTCAAGTTCTGATTGTTGGGAAATGATCATCTGAAACCCTTGCAAGAAATCAGCAAATAAATTAGTAGCCACCAGAACGGTCTTTACAACTCAGATCTGGGACATTACTGAAATAACTCAACCACGGCTCAAGACGGTCGAAAAGGAGCTCAGAGCATGAGACCGGGTCGATAAGAAGAAGGTGGCAACTCCCTAAAATAGCCAAAAAGCAGCTATAGGGCTACTGTCACAAAAAGAAACTCAACAGTTGTACGAGACGGCCGAAAAGTAGCTCAGACTCGTGACAGTCATTGAAGAGAGAAACAAAAATCGGCATCCACCCCGGATAGCTAGAAACATCTCAGATCACAGGCGTGGTGCCGTCATTGGCGAAAAAGGGACAAGGGCTCATCAGGATCATTTTCCAGGTTCACGGGTACTTGTACTGATCTCACTGAGGTCGTCAATCCTCATAATCCTTTGTCATATTGCGGTGTATACTGGCTTCCTTCTCTTAATCATCCTCACGTGGTTATCAGATCCTCGTCCGAGTGACTTGTAAGATCTTGATGGTATGCTCATTGCATATATATGAGGACCTGATTCCTAGAAAAACGTGCATTCTGACTGATTCTTGATTCTGACCAAAATGTTGCGGATCCGATTCTTGGGATTCACTACCATATGCTGTCAATTCACAACATACTACCTTGTACCAATGTCTTACTGAGGAATATTTGCTGCTTGTGCTCGAAGCTTTCATCAGACAGCTTGCCGAAGAAGACTGGATCGTGCTTCAGAAGCTTACCCCCTTAAAGACTCTGCTGGGGAAAGACACGTTACCTTATGCTGGAAGCTTCTGCGGTTGCTTACTGAAGAAGGCAGGGTACCTTGCACGAGAAATCATCCATGTATCATACTGAGGAAGATAGATAAATCTTGCCTTGGAAGCTTCTCTGGTATCTTGCGAGGGAAAGGTGGGTTGCTTACACCAGAAACTTCTTATTGTGATATGCGGACCAATTTCCACATATATAACCATATGAATATTTTTGATGTTGATTTCTTGCATGAAACGGGGGTTTGCAGGACTATTCTCCTATCTGAGTATCTGCCATATTTTTGCTTGCTTCCAGGTACATCGAGTGCCAAAATCATCCTCAACAAAAAATTTAACTTGTATCTGAGCCATACCTTTGATAATATTCTGTCAACCTTGCACACAATTTATCTTCTTGCTGATTCAATCATTTTGTTGTGAGAAGTGCACGCTAATGCAAACTTGATACTGACGGTCCATCCAGGATTCCTTTTGCATCTAGACAAGATATTCTCAATTTATTGCTGTGTGCTGAAAATTCTATTCTGTTTAGCTGAGTTTCCAAATATATGCATTTCTTACTGACTCTTCGGGTCCAGTGTCGGCTGATGAGCAACTTTAATAGGGGAAAACTTTGTAACACCGAAGGCCCAAAGAAAGGAACAACAGAAACGACTAAAACAAAAACATAGAGGCATACTACTAATATAATAAATCAAGCAATCATCACATATTACTGCTACGCACACAATAATATGCATGAACACCTAAGCACACAAATCTCGCGGAAACTCCGGTATTGCGGTCTAATATGCTGTGATGATGTGCACAAGGACGAATAAGTGTGTGGAAGAATTGGTGTAAACAGCGCTACACCAAGTGCTAGCTTAGCCAGGTAGCAACCTGAACTAGCTCGGAGGCGAGGACATACTCGGTAATCATGTAGTGGGACACGAAGGTCGCAACCACATTATTATCAAGCGGACGGAAAAAGATCCGTACTCATCAAAGAAATAGGATAGCAGGGAAAAACTGAGGCTGCTGACAGTGCCCTTTCTTGATAACTAAGATCATTATGGGTTGCCAACACGACAAAATAAAAGAACGATCGGGGATAGAAACATGTCCATCACCGAAACGATAGGCGGGACAGAAGGAAAGACATCGGTGCGATACCTGAGCACCATTTTTGCAAACAGTGTCGGGATCACTTGACATCACTCTACTGGGACATAAATGACACCAAACACCGAAAGAAAAAGGGACTGGAGAAATGCAAAGGTTGAGCTGTAGTAGATCGAACCGATGCCAGCTACACTCACCAGATAAACCGTTAGTGACTAAATAATAATCTATATGCATGCTATGCAACAAACAAATGCAGCAATCAAGTGCAACAAACCAACTGGGGTCTATAATACCGCTTTCTAACATTCGCATGGTCTAGGGCGTCCTACAGCTAGACCTGCTCTGATACCAAACATGTGCCACCCCGGCTCAGAGAAAACCGGAACGCCCCGTATTCCAGCCTAGAGATCGAGGAGAAGTCTTCTGGAATACGGCACTGCTTAGCATAGAACAAACCAACTTTCTATTATTACACGAATATGAATACAAGGTCTACGATATTACAATGATTAACATCGGTACGGCGACACTACGCCATCCTCAGTTGCTCTATGCAAGCAGCAGAACAACTCAAAGCAACGGAATAACTCTAGCAGCGGAACAACGGCGACGGTGGTGACACTCCACTCCGCAGGGACTCTGGCTGGAACGCTGATACTAGCTCGCACGAACGGAAACCACAACAAGCAAGCAATCAAATCCAGCATGACCTGCAAGCTGGCATGACATGCCAGGTCAGTACATTGATTGCACTTGCAAGCTCACAATAAACCAGAAGCATTCAAGGCAGACAACAGCATGGCAATTACAGGTTAAATAGGAATTATCATGATATCACCAGAATAACATGGCCTGACCAACATAAACATGATACAGCTATCTCAACATGAACATATTAATCCAACAATACTAGCATGCAACATGATGACACCATATGCACCACTTATTCTGCTCAGTTACCTCGTAACCAACACATGCATCACTTACCAACCTCATACATCACACGATCATCTCATGATCAAATCAAGCTTGGCATAGACAATACCGTAGCGATCAGTAAATGAACACAAGGAGCTTGATCTTTACCCATGACTCTCGTACCACATCACGAATATACAACAACTCGGTATCCTCGATACCATTGTCATCCTTATGGCGATCGCCACCCGACCAACACTCAAACCGTGATCGTTACGGCGATCACAACCCGACCAATACATGGCCCGTGATCCTTATGGGGATCACAACCAGACCACTACATGGCCCGTGATCCTTATGGCGATCACAACCTGAGCAACACTTGGCCAACTTATCTCACTATTATTAAGCACATTATTATTATTATTACAGTTGACTCATGGTGTGACCTTCTCTCGACCTGGGCCCTTATCCGCGGGCGTGGCTATCGATAGTTTTAATATACACTCTGTAGAGGTTAGTACACTGTATCCACACTACGGAACCCATGGCCTCGCACTCCCATATGTGTGGACCAACGGTGTTCTCACAAAACCGATCTATTGTCATGACACTCTCCCGGCCACTCCGACTCACTCCTCACTGAGCTAAGTCATGGGTGGCCCCGTGCCTACCTCCAGGCACAACGACCGCCGTCGTGGCCCATCCCACACGGGGACACGGATCCAAAAAATTAACTCAACAACAGGCACACAAGGATATGCTCCGCCTACCTGATCAGGGTAGCACGCGCCCATAACCTTCCCTCGTTGGAGGCACCGCGAGAGGCACAACAATATACCCAGTTAGGATCGTCCCATACCGGTAAGCGTGGTTGCACTGGTCAGCATCGATTCAGCGGCACCATGACTCAGCCAACAGGTGTTCAAGTTCAATTTAATCAGGTTAAACTTGAATGCAAATATGCTGAGCCATGATAAAATAACATGATGCCAACAATAACACATGAACATGATATCAAAATCATCATGAGAGTATCACATAACTTTCCACCATATCAATAATAATTCATATCCACTGAACATGGCATACTGACTGGCATGACCATCACCATCGTCAACATGTACTACTAGCAAGCATAAACATATGACAGGTAATACTAGCAGGTATAACATGATTACAGAGTACAAAACAACATAGCACAAATGTGAGTAAGCAAATCAGGACATTTCCGGAACAACGATAACCATCTTTTCAACAAACAAACAATTATTAAATATTCAAGTTGAAAACCGTGGCTACTGCATGACTATCATGCAAGTGGGTATTGTGGCTTGCCTGGGGATGAAGAAGGCACCGGGGAGAAGTGCGGTGAAGCCGCGAAAAGAATCGTCGGAACTCGTTCTCTCTCGGAGGGGGCTGAATAAGGGCAAGGGAATAAAGGTAATTTTCACAGTGTCAAACCATATTGAAATTGTGACCAACAGAACGGGCTCGCTGAAATGAAGAAGTGGGCGTTGGATTCACCTCAAATGGAGTTACGGATAAAAAGATATGAGGGTTTTTCTGCCAGGGACCTATCTGTAAATGTTTATTTAACAGACTGGGCCAAAACAGAAAACTGGAAAGCGCATTTTGGGGAATATGCTTCCACTTAAATGACGTGGCAGTGGCGGGTCTGGGGCTGGTCAACGGGTAAGAGACTGATGGGTGGGCCCTACTTTATCCACTCCATCTCTCTCTGCCCTTCTCTTCTTCCTTTCTCCTTCTGCCGACCAGAACAGGCAGAGGCGAGGAGTGCGCGTCACCGGCGACGGGCTCCGGCGCCACAGGCCATCTTCGGCCAAACGGAGGACACCGGTGGACTCGGGGTGGAGCGCCGCCTCCATCCCAGGGCAGAGGGAGCGCCGGGGAGGGGCGTGGCCGCGGCACTGTGCGGCGGCAGGAGCTATAGACGGCGGCGGCTACTGTTGGGGACGGCGGCAACAGAGGCTCCGGCGACGAGCGAATGGGTTGGGGAGGCCCTACGTGAGGTGGGGAGGCTAGTGATGGTGGCTATAGGTGGAGGGGGGCTCGGCTTCGGCCGAATTTAGGCCGGAGGGTGCGGTGGCCATGGCGGCTATGGGTGGGCAGGAAAGCTCCTGGAGCTCGAACGAGTGGATAGGGAGGTTGCTGGGAGAGTGGTGAGGCTTGGGGTGAGCTCGAAGAGGCTCGGGGATGCTTAAATAGCCGCGGGCGAGAGAGGCCAAGCTGGCACCGCCGGCTACACGTGGCCGGCGCCACGGACGCATGCCCGCACGCATGGGCTCGGGGGAAACGACGGCGAGGGCACAGGGGAAGAGCTCACGAGGTAGAGGAGGCCAAGGGAGGGCAGGAGAAGAGGTCGAGTGCCATTAATGCTTGGTCGGCACTATGTGCTCGTGGACACGCGGCAGCTTGCGTAGGTGAGCAAGCGGACGGAGGGGGAGAGGGGTCCAGGTGATCGGCGACGACGAGAGGAGGACAATGGACATGCTCACTAGCTCGAAGACGCCGAGAGGACGAGGGGGTCCAGCACAAACAGCCACTAGACGCGTGCACTGCACACAAAGCGCGTGCACAGACACGCCATTGTCTTGGTCACCATGTGCAACGGCATGTAGTGGTAGAAATGGGTTGTCAATTGTTGTCTAGGGGTAAGTCTCTCCTGGTTAAGAGGTAACTGAGGTGGTAGATCGATGAAAACTGCCCTGGTTAAAAGGTAAAGGAGGTCTGAAGTTTACTTCAGTAAACTTCATCAGCTCAATGAGGTCAACTGGGATCTTCTTGAGGCCAAACAAGATGTCTGGGATGTTTAGGATAGGAAGGACTACAGTCCTGGAGGTTTATAGGGTAAATGGACCAAGTTAACTCATAGTTGCTTTGCAACTACCAAAATGGTCCAGAAATGAAGATTAGCAAGATGCACTCACATGGAGTGTCCACTTGAGCTAAGATTGGGCAAGGCTTAGTCATTTGGTCAAATGAAGATGCTCACCAAGTATGATGCCATTTGGCAAAGCGAAAATGGTACTTGCTTCACAAACATCTCTGCTGACCAGAAACTTGAAATAATTATGGTGGTCAAATGGGTCAATGAAATGATGCCAAAATGGGTGGAGAGATGTTTTATGGGTATAAGAATGATCTGGTAATTTATCAGGATTTTTGAAGCAATATAAAATATACTTGCTTCACAACCTGAAAATTTTGCCAGAAACAAAGATTTGCTCCAGTGCTCATATAGATTATTGGATGGGGCTGCAAATGGATGGAAGGGGTTAATATGAGCACATTAAGGAGTCAATAGGAGAAATATAAATTACACTTCCTTCACAAAGTGCCATTTAGGGCAGAATAGGAAAAGAAATATTGGGGAATTCTTTTTGAACATGGCAATGAAAAGTTTTGCCATATTTGATCAAGATATGACCCAAACAATTTACGAGAATTATTTGGGAATTTTGGGAGTGATGGAAATATAGGTTGCTTCACAACCTAGGGCAATTGGAGTTATTCCTTTAGTAGAAAAGGAATATTCCCAATAAAAAGAATATTGGGATTTGGGCTAGGATGGAAATGACATTGTCTAGGGAAAAATTTGGGAATGAAAAGCCACTCTGGAAGCAAAGAAGAGGTCATCTTCTTCAGTTTCCAGACCACATAGCCATGGAAAAAGAAAACCCGGGCAAAAACCTTAGAACAACAAAAGAAAAAGAAAGGGCCAAAAATCAGGTTGTGACATCGGCCACCTTGGCAAGGGCCGCATTTAGATCGGCGTCCTTGTGCTCGGTCGCCTTCTCGGACGCCTCACGGCGGCGGGTCTCCCCTTGGCAGGCCTCCTCCACCGCGGCCATCAGCCCTTTCAGGCCCTCCACCTTGGCCTGGAGATGGCCCTTGTCATCGGCCAGCTTGTCGCGTTGCTAGTCCACCTCGGCCACAGCCCACTGCCCCTCCACAACCTTCGTGGCTTCCGCCTTGAGGCGCTCCACCTCGGCCTCCAGACGGCTCTTGTCGGTCGCCAGCTGCTCCTGCAGCTGGCTGGCTTCGTCGAGCGCCCGCCGGGCTACCGCCGCCTCCGCCTTCGCCTGCGCCACCTCGGCTCCAAGCCAGCCGGCATTGGCGACAAGCCGGTCGTAGTGGACGCCAGCCCGAAATAGCCGGGTATTCTGAGACAGCACCTCGGCTACAAGAAGAAGATTCAGAAACAAAGGACCAGTTTTAAGACTCGACCAAACTGCTACGCAGTTGCCCCGAATCTCGGGGGCTACACCCAGTGGGTGCGCTAGCGCGCCCCCACTAAAAAACAACACAAGAAAAATACCTCCTCCTTGGTGGCAAGCTGCTCCTTGAGCTGCCGATACTTGTCCAGGAGCCGGTTGAAGGCGCTGACCGGTAGGAATCCAGTTGCTGCAAAAAGGCAACGATCAACACAAGACAACATTTTAAGATTCGACCCAACTACTATGTACTTGGCCCAAACCTCGGGGGCTACACCCAGTGGGTGCACTAGCGCGCCCCCACAAAAAAGAAACCACAAATAAGAAGTCACATAAGAGGAAAAAGCAGAAGAGAAGGAAAAGAACTTACCAGCACGGTGCGCTCTAGCTCCCGTGTCTGCTACACCTCGGCCTGAGCGAAGGCCTGGATCCAGTCCGTCCGCCCTCGCAGAGGGCGGCTGACGGCATCCATCACCGCCTCCTCATAGGTTTGGGGCCCGAAGACCTTGCCGGCCCCGCCCCATGCCGGTAGCGACCCGGCGTGCCGACGCCCCCCTGGCCTGAGTACAAGGGTGTGCTCTTCGCTGGCCGCTCTCCCCACGGCCGGCGTCTCCTCTGACGCCCTCTCTAGCGCCACCGTCGGCTCGACAGCTGGGCTGGCTTGTGACACCACCACCAGCGGCGCCTCGCTCGCCGACGCACGGGGCATCCCCTGCGGCGCTCCTCCATGACAGCATCACAGCCGCCTCCGTCGACCCCCACCCGCTCGACCGTGTCAATCCGCGGCGGTGTGTCGTCCTCGACTACTACGGCCTCCCGGTCGAGGTCCATCGCCTCCACACGGCCTCCTTCGCCGCGCTCCCCCATGGATGACGGCTCGAAGACCGTTGCCGCCAACACCGTCCCCGACGGCATCTACGGCCACGCCGGCTCCTCGCCAGCTTGCGCTCATGTCACCGTGGCGTTGGTCCAGGCCTGGACCGATGCAGACTCGAGCTCCGCCTCGGTCCTGTTCCGGTCCCGCTAGGCCAAGCCTTTGGTGACGGCCGGTCCAGGCCAAGATCCTGATTCGCCGGTTCCTCCTCCTCATCCTGATCGGCGGTGCCGGACCGGCTCCTCCAGAATGTGGCGCCCTCAGTGGACGCGGTGTCCGCCGCCGCCCTCGCCAGCGAGATTGATGACATGAAGTTCAGGATGAAGTAAACAACAAGCAGGGCCGCTCGGCCACTCGGATGAAAGTAAGAGAGAAACATACCCCGACATAACCAACACGGCGGGCCTTGCCGGCCTCTCCTGCGGAGTGCTGTGCCTCCTCTTGGCGGCCGTCCTCGCACCCCCGGCCGGGGACTGCGGCGCGACGTTGTCTTTCCCGTGCGGCCGGCTCGCCACCGGCGCCCCCCGCGATGACCCGACATCGCCCGCGCCGCCGGCTCCTCCGCCCAGTGCCACTACATCAACGGCCCGCGTTAGTGTTTCTCGCGCTGCATCGTGCCTGATGACTCAAGGAATATGGAAAACAAAGCTTACCCGCATGGCGCCCTGTGCCGACATCGGCAACCGCCTCCTCCCCTCCATCGTGGGCCGTGAGCTCCACCGACTCAAAGAACTTCGGATTCATAATATTCAATCCAACACAAAGAACTTCAAAGAGTGCCCCAAGATTTCTACCAAAGAAACAAGGATGAAAACATGCATCAACCCCTATGCATAGATTACCCCAATGTCACTTCAGGAATCTGCGAATTGAGTGCCAAAACATACATCAAGTGAATCAATAGAACACCCCATTGTCACCACAGGTATCCCACGCCATACATACATCAAGTATTCTCAAATCCATAATAGTATTCAATCCGATAATAGCGAAACCCAAAGGTAAAACTCAATTCATCACAAGAAGGTAGAGGGGAAGAAACACCATATTATCCAATTAGAGTAAAAAAGCTCGCGGTACATCAAGATGGTGCCAAATCAAGAACCTGAGAGAGAGAGCGATCAAACACATAACTACTGGTACATACCCTCAGCCCCGAGGGTACTCCCTCCTCATCATGGTGGCTGCCGGGATGATGAAGATGGCCACCGGTGATGATTTCCCCCTTTGGTAGGGTCCCGGAACGGGGTCCTGAGAGGGTTTTCATGGATACAGAGGCTTGCGGTGGCAGAACTCTCGGTCTAGGTTTCTTTCTAGGGGGTTCATGATTTATTGGAATTTTTAGCGTCGATCTCACATCAGGGGGGTTCCCGAGGGATCCAAAAGCAAGGGGGCACACCCTAGCGGGGCGCCCTCCACCCTTGTGGTTTCCTTGGGACTCTTATAGCCAATCTCCGATGAACCGTGGGTCTCTTCTGGTCCATAAAAAATCACAGTAAATTTTCAGCTTATTTGGACTCCATTTGATATTCCTTTTCTGTAAAACTCAAAAACAAGGAAAAAAACAGAAACTGACATTGGGCTCTTGGTTAATATGTTAGTGTAAAAAATAATATAAAATAGCATATTAATGCATATAAAACATCCAAAACAGATAATATAATAGCATGGAACAATCAAAGATTATAGATACGTTGGAGACGTATCTGAGGGGCTCTGGGAAGAATGTTGGGGGCAGAGGGGAAAATAATGGTGCTACTAAAGCAGCCCTTTTCCGTTCATCTGGCAGGGGTAAAATAGGAATTTCTCAGGGCTAAACTTTTGGGCGTAAGATATTTTGATATGAGCAGGATGTTTGAAAGCTTTTGGCATCTTCAATTAAGTGTTTTGCTCTTGTACGGGCAAATCTGATATCATGGCCAAGAATTTATTTGTTGTGCACGCAAAAAGGTGCAAGTTTCCAAAATCAATGTCTCCAACTCGAAACTTAGATTGTCCATTCAATACAAATATGGATCATTGAGCTAGTGGAAGAAAATACCATCATATGCTCCAATTCAAATGAAATTCCAAATGCGTTTAACCTAAATATGAGGACAAAAACAAAAATGTGTATGTGTGAGAATAAAGTGGATGATTATAAGGTTTGAACATGACCGTATGGGTATATCACTAGGTTTGATATATGAATTTGAAATCACGAAATCCCGGCTTAAAAATGTACTCCTGTTTAAATGAATTACAAAAGCTAATAATGGAGTCGAATTCCAAAATCCCAACCTTAGGTTTGTAATTCTGGTACTTCAAAGTATATCACGCATGTTCAAAAGTATCATTATCTCATAGTCCAAACTGTTAAAAAAAATGATCAACCATGAGTGCACACACTATTCACCATATATATCTCAATTACGCTTATGTCTCTCAAATATAGACACCTCACTGTTTATCTGAAGCCTACCACCCCATCCCCACTCCCCCCCACAAGCCTTTCCCTCCCCCGGACACGAACACGGGAGCACACTAACCCCCTCTCTCTTCTAAGTCCAGACCCCAATATAGATCTCTATCACTTTGTCTCTCGGGCATGCACACTTCTCTTCCCCCACTCTCTAGTTCTCTTGGCATCTCTCTTTCCCAAGCACACACACTATATAGCAGTGTATCTTTCCCATACACACAAATAGTCAGGCCCAAACATCTATCTCCCTAGTTATGTGGTTCTCGCACACTCTCCACCACCTCTCTATCACTCTCTCGCAATAACTGATACACACCTCACTCACCACCCCCACTACAAACAAGCACCTTTTCTCTCCTTGTGCACAACTCTCCTCTTTCTATCTGTCCCACATGTGAACCGAACCCAACTCCTTCCCTATATACATATATTTTGTAACTCTTTCCATAGCTCCCTACTATATCATCAATCTGAATCTCACACGTCGTCCTCTGCACCATCTATTCTAGATATCTCATGAAGTCTCTATTATGCACATGATGACTCACTTTCCTTGCGTCTAGATACATAGGCCACTTTCGAACAACATCAACCTTGTCTCCCTATCTATGCGCCACTTCCACACACAAACAACCCCTCTCACTCCCTCTCTCTTCCTCTCTCTCCCTCACTCGCTCTCTCTCTCTGTCTCTCGCTCTCACAGCCCTCCCCCACACACACTCGATGTCTCTTCCAAATACTCTGCTCCCCGCCCGCACCCATGTTATCCCTCTAGTACACATGCCCTTCTCTCTCTTGGACACACATGTCACACCATTGTCCATTCACTACTAGGTTTACATCATTAGTGGTCTCTCTTCTCCACATACACACACTCCCTCTCACACACACGAGTGCACACAAACACTCACGGACACGCACAACACCCATCTATCTGGATCCTTCTTTTAAGACACACACCCTTGCATATTTTCTTACTTAGCACAAGTCTAGCAATCAACCTACACATGCAATTCTAAGAGTATAGCAGTGGAATGTAAATCATTGCACATGAAGGTAAAGGGGAGGAGTTTGGAGGGAGCAAACGCAATGTAGACACATAGATTTTTGGCATGGTTCCGATAGGTGGTGCTATCATACATCCACGTTGATGGAGACTTCAACCCATGAAGGGTAACGGTTGCGCGAGTCCATGGAGGGCTCCACCCATGAAGGGTCCACGAAGAAGCAACCTTGTCTATCCCACCATGGCATCGCCCACGAAGGACTTGCCTCACTTGGGTAGATCTTCACGAAGTAGGCGCTCTCCTTATCCTTACAAACTCCTTGGTTCAACTCCACTATCTTGACGGAGGCTCCCAAGTAACACGTAACCAATCTAGGAGACACCACTCTCCAAAAGGTAATAGATGGTGTGTTGATGATGAACTCCTTGCTCTTGTGCCACTACGTCAACGGCCCGCGTTAGTGTTTCTCGCGCTGCATCGTGCCCGATGACTCAAGGAATATGGAAAACAAAGCTTACCCGCATGGCGCCCTGTGCCGACATCGGCAACCGCCTCCTCCCCTCCATCGTGGGCCGTGAGCTCCACCGACTCAAAGAACTTCGGATTCATAATATTCAATCCAACACAAAGAACTTTAAAGAGTGCCCCAAGATTTCTACCAAAGAAACAAGGATGAAAACATGCATCAACCCCTATGCATAGATTACCCCAATGTCACTTCAGGAATCTGCGAATTGACTGCCAAAACATACATCAAGTGAATCAATAGAACACCCCATTGTCACCACAGGTATCCCACGCCATACATACATCAAGTATTCTCAAATCCATAATAGTATTCAATCCGATAATAGCGAAACCCAAAGGTAAAACTCAATTCATCACAAGAAGGTAGAGGGGAAGAAACACCATATTACCCAATTAGAGTAAAAAAGCTCGCGGTACATCAAGATGGTGCCAAATCAAGAACCTGAGAGAGAGAGCGATCAAACACATAACTACTGGTACATACCCTCAACCCCGAGGGTACTCCCTCCTCATCATGGTGGCTGCCGGGATGATGAAGATGGCCACCGGTGATGATTTCCCCCTTTGGTAGGGTCCCGGAACGGGGTCCTGAGAGGGTTTTCATGGATACAGAGGCTTGCGGTGGCAGAACTCTCGGTCTAGGTTTCTTTCTAGGGGGGTTCATGATTTATAGGAATTTTTAGCGTCGATCTCACATCAGGGGGGTTCCCGAGGGATCCAAAAGCCAGGGGGCACACCCTAGCGGGGCGCCCTCCACCCTTGTGGTTTCCTCGGGACTCTTATAGCCAATCTCCGATGAACCGTGGGTCTCTTCTGGTCCATAAAAAATCACAGTAAATTTTCAGCTTATTTGGACTCCATTTGATATTCCTTTTCTGTAAAACTCAAAAACAAGGAAAAAAACAGAAACTGACATTGGGCTCTTGGTTAATATGTTAGTGTAAAAAATAATATAAAATAGCATATTAATGCATATAAAACATCCAAAACAGATAATATAATAGCATGGAACAATCAAAGATTATAGATACGTTGGAGACGTATCTGAGGGGCTCTGGGAAGAATGTTGGGGGCAGAGGGGAAAATAATGGTGCTACTAAAGCAGCCCTTTTCCGTTCATGTGGCAGGGGTAAAATAGGAATTTCTCAGGGCTAAACTTTTGGGCGCAAGATATTTTGATATGAGCAGGATGTTTGAAAGCTTTTGGCATCTTCAATTAAGTGTTTTGCTCTTGTACGGGCGAATATGATATCATGGCCAAGAATTTATTTGTTGTGCACGCAAAAAGGTGCAAGTTTCCAAAATCAATATCTCCAACTCGAAACTTAGATTGTCCATTCAATACAAATATGGATCATTGAGCTAGTGGAAGAAAATACCATCATATGCTCCAATTCAAATGAAATTCCAAATGCGTTTATCCTAAATATGAGGACAAAAACAAAAATGTGTATGTGTGAGAATAAAGTGGATGATTATAAGGTTTGAACATGACCGTATGGGTATATCTCTAGGTTTGATATATGAATTTGAAATCACGAAATCCCGGCTTAAAAATGTACTCCTGTTTAAATGAATTACAAAAGCTAATAATGGAGTCGAATTCCAAAATCCCAATCTTAGGTTTGTAATTCTGGTACTTCAAAGTATATCACGCATGTTCAAAAGTATCATTATCTCATAGTCCAAACTGTGAAAAAAAATGATCAACCATGAGTGCACACACTATTCACCATATATATCTCAATTACGCTTATGTCTCTCAAATATAAACACCTCACTCTTTATCTGAAGCCTACCACCCCATCCCCACTCCCCCCACAAGCCTTTCCCTCCCCCGGACACGAACACGGGAGCACATTAACCCCCTCTCTCTTCTAAGTCCAGACCCCAATATAGATCTCTATCACTTTGTCTCTCGGGCAAGCACACTTCTCTTCCCCCACTCTCTAGTTCTCTTGGCATCTCTCTTTCCCAAGCACACACACTATATAGCAGTGTATCTTTCCCATACACACAAATAGTCAGGCCCAAACATCTATCTCCCTAGTTATGTGGTTCTCGCACACTCTCCACCACCTCTCTATCACTCTCTCGCAATAACTGATACACACCTCACTCACCACCCCCACTACAAACAAGCACCTTTTCTCTCCTTGTGCACAACTCTCCTCTTTCTATCTGTCCCACATGTGAACCGAACCCAACTCCTTCCCTATATACATATATGTTGTTACTCTTTCCATAGCTCCCTACTATATCATCAATCTGAATCTCACACGTCGTCCTCTGCACCATCTATTCTAGATATCTCATGAAGTCTCTATTATGCACATGATGACTCACTTTCCTTGCGTCTACATACATAGGCCACTTTCGAACAACATCAACCTTGTCTCCCTATCTATGCGCCACTTCCACACACAAACAACCCCTCTCACTCCCTCTCTCTTCCTCTCTCTCCCTCACTCGCTCTCTCTCTCTCTCTCGCTCTCACAGCCCTCCCCCACACACACTCGATGTCTCTTCCAAATACTCTGCTCCCCGCCCGCACCCACGTTATCCCTCTAGTACACATGCCCTTCTCTCTCTTGGACACACATGTCACACCATTGTCCATTCACTACTAGGTTTACATCATTAGTGGTCTCTCTTCTCCACATACACACACTCCCTCTCACACACACGAGTGCACACAAACACTCACGGACACGCACAACACCCATCTATCTGGATCCTTCTTTTAAGACACACACCCTTGCATATTTTCTTACTTAGCACAAGTCTAGCAATCAACCTACACATGCAATTCTAAGAGTATAGCAGTGGAATGTAAATCATTGCACATGAAGGTAAAGGGGAGGAGTTTGGAGGGAGCAAACGCAATGTAGACACATACATTTTTGGCATGGTTCCGATAGGTGGTGCTATCATACATCCACGTTGATGGAGACTTCAACCCATGAAGGGTAACGGTTGCGCGAGTCCATGGAGGGCTCCACCCATGAAGGGTCCACGAAGAAGCAACCTTGTCTATCCCACCATGGCATCGCCCACAAAGGACTTGCCTCACTTGGGTAGATCTTCACGAAGTAGGCGCTCTCCTTATCCTTACAAACTCCTTGGTTCAACTCCACTATCTTGACGGAGGCTCCCAAGTAACACCTAACCAATCTAGGAGACACCACTCTCCAAAAGGTAATAGATGGTGTGTTGATGATGAACTCCTTGCTCTTGTGCTTCAAATGATAGTCTCCCCAACACTCAACTCTCTCTCTCTCTCTCATAGATTCGGCTATGGTGGAAAGATGATTTGAGTGGAAAGCAACTTGGGGATGTCTAGAGATCAAGATTCTTGTGGTTGGATTGGAATGTCTTGGGCTCAACATAGGAGTAGGTGGTTCTCTCTCAGAAAATAAGTACTGGAAGTGTAGGCACATTCTGATGGTTCTCCCTCAAATGGAGAAGGGGGTGGAGGGGTATATATAGCCTCCACCCAAAATTTAACCGTTACGCACAATTTACCAAACTTGATGAGACTGACTTGGTTCAAAATGTGAACGTTAGGCTTTTCGGTGGGACTGACAATATCAACTCGGTGAGACCGATGCACTAGGGTTAGGACAAAACCTCATCTCGGTGAAATCGACCACATGAACTCGGTGAGACCGATTTCAGTAACAAGCAAACAAAGACTTGGTCAGGCAAACTCAGTGGGACCGATCGCTCATCTCGGTTAGACCGAAACGTTACGAAAAGGAAACAGAGAGTTTGCACTGCGAACTCGGTGGACCGATCGCTCATCTCGGTTAGAGCAAAATGTTATGAAGGGAAATAGAGAGTTTGTAATCCCATCTCAGTGAGACCGAGATCCCTATCGGTGAGACCAAACTGATAAGGGTTTTTGGATATGGCTATGTCAAGTGAACTCGGTGGTGCCAGATAGATCAAATCATTGGGGCCGAGTTTGACTTTAGGTTTAGGACATATGTGGAAATGAGAAAGTGGTTGAGGGTTTTTGATTATATCACTAAGCATTTTGAGCAAGCAAGCCATTAAGCAACACATCGTCCCCTTTTAATTGTATTGGCTTTTCCATGGACTCAATGTGATCTTGGATCACTAAATGAAAATGTAGAGTCTTGAGCTTTTGCCAATATGTGTCCTTAGCATTTTGAGGGGCCCACATCTCTAGTTCATGCCATACCAACTATTAAACTTTCTGAAACATTGATCTTGAAGGTATATTAGTTCATTGAGCTATATGTTGTTATGAATTACCAAAACCACCCAGGGATTTGTTGCACTTTCAATCTCCCCCTTTTTGGTAATTGATGACAACATATATATCAAAGCTTCGACAATTGATAATATAAATGAAGTACATCATCGCTTTGAGAAGTATGTGATAAGCAAGAGCCCCCCCACCTAAATTTGTGAATTATTTGAAATTTGCTTTTGAATGCAAGTGCACAATCGAGTAGGATTATGGGTTACTCTTCCATGTCACGTACATCTTGGTGGAGCGCTCAAAATGATAGTATATGAAATATGCACTCATCACCAACAAGATATGAATGATCATACATGAGAGATAGAATATCATCATTAAGCATAAGCATTAAAGTATGATATGATCAAACATATGATCATAGAACTATCTCACACACAAGCATAAATATTGTATTACCCAAACATGCAAAGAAAATAGAGTAGCAAGAGAGGCAAAAAAGAAGCAAATACTCTCTCTCTCTCTCTCGAAGCCTATGATCTATACACTTTCTCCCCCTTTGGCAACAAGTTACCAAAAAGGTTGAAAATGCATAGTGCTATGTGGCTCCCTAAGAACGATCTCCGGGAGCTCCAGAGTGGGAAGGTGGCGTGGAGAGGAGTCCTTCAATGAATGCATCTGAAGAGGTCTGAGGAGATGGTGGAGTTGCAACTGGAGAAGCAACTGAAGATATAGCTGCAGGTGTTGACACTGTAGGTCTGGGATCAATAACAACTAGCACAGCTGATGACCTTGGTTCCCTTGGGGCTTGCTAAAAAGCATCTGTTGTAGGTCCCTCATCCGTGTCTTCAAGTTCTTCTTGAATCTTCTCCATGGTTGACTGTATTTCTGTGACCTTCACATCTAAGTCATGAATTTTTGACACAATTATCCTCTCAAGACTCTCTTGATTTTGAGTCAGGGTGGCCAATCCTTTATAAATCCTCAAAGTAGATTGAATGAGATAACGAAGTTTATCTTGCTTGGACTTCGGAAATATCTGGGATGCTTCTTCAGCACTTGTTGTCTTGGCTGCCTTCTCTGCTTTTGCTTTGTTTTTCCTGAGCCTGCATAGATGTGGGATGTGATGGATGAAGGAAATATGGCCTTGAGGCAATAATAAAGTTTTTAATTTATATTTCCTTATTCATGATAAATGTTTATTATTAATGCTAGAATTTAATTAACCAGAAACTTGATACATGCGTGGATACATAGACAAAACTACGTGTCCCTAGTATGCCTCTACTAGACTAGCTCATTGATCAAAGATGGTTAAGTTTCCTAGCCATGGACATTAGTTGTCCTTTGATAAACGAGATTACATCATTAGTGGAATGATGTGAGGGACAAGACCCATCCGTTATTTAGCATAATGATAATTCAGTTTTATCGTTGTTGCTTTCTTTGTGTCAAATATATATTCCTCCGACTATGCGATTATGCAACTCCCAGACACCGGAGGAATGGCTTTTGTGCTCTCAAACATCACAACGTAACTGGGTGATTATAAAGATGCTCTACAGGTATCATCGAAGGTGTTTGTTGGGTTTGCATAGATCAAGATTAGGATTTGTCACTCCAAGTATCAGAGAGGTATCTCTGGGCCCTCTCGGTAATGCACATCATATGAAGCCTTACAACTAATGTGACTAATGAGTTATTTACAGGATGATGCAATATGGAACGAGTAAAGAGACTTGCCGGTAACGAGATTGAACTAGGTATGAAGATACCAACGATTGAATCTCAGGCTAGTAACATCCCGATGACAAAGGGAATTACGTATGTTGACATTGCTGTTCAACCGATAAAGATCTTCGTAGAATATGTGGGAGCCAATATGAGCATCCAGGTTCCGCTATTGGTTACTGACCGAAGAGGTGTCTCGGTCATGTCTACATAATTCTTGAACCCGTAGGGTCCGCACGCTTAACGTTCGATGATGATATGTATTATATGAGTTATGTGTTTTGGTGACCGAAGGTTGTACAGAGTCTCGGCTGAGATCACGAACATGACGAGGAGTCTCGAAATGGTCGAGAGGTAAGTATTGATATATTGTAAGGTTATATTCGGACACTGGAATGGTTCCGGATTGTTTCAGGGATTTTTTAGAGTACCGAGGGGTTACCGGAACCCCCCGCCCCCACCCCAGGAAAGTTAATGGGCCTCATGGGCCATAGTGGAGAGGAGGAGGCAGGCCACAGGAGGTGCCCCCACAAGGGAGTCCGCATTGGACTAGGGGAGTGGGGGGCCTTTCCTTCTCCCTCTCTCTCACTTCCACATTTTCCCACTCCGGAAAGGAAGGGGGGGTCTGAATTGGACTGGGAATCCTAGTAGGACCCGCCCCCCCCCATTGGGGGCACGCCCTGGCTGGCCCTCTACACTCTCCCTCCTTTATATACGAGGGCAGGGGGCACCCCAAAGCACAACCGTTGTTTCTTAGCCGTGTGCGGTGCCCCCCTCCACCGTTTACTCCTCTGGTGATATTATCATAGTGCTTAGGCGAAGCACTTCACGGATCACATCACCAACACAGTCACCACATCGTCGTGCTGACGGAACTCATCGACTCCTTCATACCTCTACTGGATCAAGAGTTCGAGGGACGTCATCGAGCTGAACGTGTGCAGAACTCAGAGGTGTCGTACATTCAGTACTTGATCGGTTGATTCGAGAAGAGGTCCGACTACATCATCCGCGTTACGTTAATGCTTCTGTTTTCAGTCTACGAGGGTACGTGGATACACTCTCCCCCTCTTGTTTCTATGCATCTCCTAGAAAGATCTTGCATGAGCATAGGATTTTTTTTTGAAATTCTATGCTACGTTTCCCAATAGTGGCATCCAAGCCAGGTCTATGCATGGATGATTTGCATGAGTAGAACACAAAGAGTTGTTGTCGGTGATCATCATACTTCTTACCATCAATGTCTTATTTTGGTTCGACGGTATTGTTGGATGAAGCGGCCCAGACCAACCTTACATGACCACGTTCATGAGAACGGTTCCACCGACAGACATGCAACTAGTTTTGCAGAAAGGTGGCTGACAGGTGTCTATTTCTCCAACTTTAGTTGAGTTTAATTTGACTGCGGTCGGTCCTTGTGAAGGTTAAAACAGCAAACTTGATAAACCACCGTTGTGGTTTTTGTGCCGTAGGTATGTACGGTTCATGCTAGAAGCTCGTAGAATCCACGTAAAACTTGCAACAAACAAAGTAGAGGGCGTCTAACTTGTTTTTGCAGGGCATGTGGTGATGTGACATGGTCAAGGCATGATGTGATATAAGATTGTTGTATGAGATGATCATGTTTTGTGAAAGTTATCGGCAACTAGCAGGAGCCATATGGTTGTCACTTTATTGTATTAAATACATGCGCTATGTAGTTGCTTTAATTAACCAGTAAGCGGTAGCAATAGTCGTAGAAGCAATGGTTGGCGAGACGAACACAACGCTATGATGGAGATCAAGGTCTCAAGCCGGTGATGATGGAGATCATGACATTGCTTCAATGATGGAGATAAAAAACACAAGATGATGATGGCCATATCATGTCACATATTTTGATTGCATGTGATGTTTATACTTTATGCATCTTATTTTGCTTAGTACGAAAGTAGCATTATAAGATGATCCCTTACTAAATTTCAAGGTATAAGTGTTCTCCCGGAGTATGTGATAAGAAGATTTCACATGTATAATTTGGGCACACAAAATCACCATTTATTGAGATATGTCCATCTATTATTGCTTATAATTATCTAATATTTGAATGATATTCATGAAATATCTCATGACTAGTTATTTCTCCATTTTGCAGAAAAGTGCGCAAAGGCACTATAAACTTCAAGATTCGGACGAAATGGCTGTTGAGAAGAGAGAAGGGCAGGAAAGAAGTGAAGAAAGGGACATAAGCATGAAAGAAAGAAGAAGCCAAGTGTCAAACTATAGAAGAGAGGGGATCTACTTGTAAAGGAAGAAGAAAAGGAGAAGGGCCAATGTGCAAATGGGCAGATTGGATCAGAGGGGAACAAAATCCCTAGCGGCATCCTTCTTTCTCCCGGAGGCCTGGCACATCTCTCTCTCCCTCACCCCTCCTTCTCCACCACCAGCCGCCGCCGCAGCCAGGTCGGCGTGGCGGCGCGGCACCGTGCCAACAGCACCCCCCACCAGTAGCCGCTGCTCCGCTACTTCACCATCGCCATCCATCCATACCACTAGAAACCCACGCCAGTGCCATCCACCACTTCCACTCCTCCCTCTCTCTTGCTGCTACTCCTCCCTCTTGCTTCACCCCTGCTACTTCACATCTTCCCCACGCCTCTACTGCTGCATCTTCCTTGCCATGTCCCTGGCCCTTCTTCTCTTCCTACTATTACTACTCCATCTCTAGCGCCCCTTACTGCTTCTCACTTGCTGAAGCTCTGCTATGAATCTTCTCCATTTGGTGATGCTTCTTCTCCTGCCACGATGTTGCTTTCCTTCCCTTGCCTCGTTGCTCTTGCTCCTCCTCTCAACCTCTCTCTTCTCACCAAAACTGCTGCTTCTCCTCCATGGTCCTTCTACTTCTCCTCTCTCCCTGATGCCCCTACTTCTCTATCTCTCTGAATTCCTTCCCTGCCACTCCTCCTTGTCCCTACTGCTGCTCTACTTCTCTCTCTCTTTCTCTCTCAAATTTATGTAACCTTCAGAAGCATAATAATCAATAATTGTAATATTCAGATGTTTATAAGTGTTTGCAACCAACTAGTTTGTTCAGTTCGTAGTTGTTAAATATTATGTCATGAATTCTATGTTCTGAATAGTGGATTTCTTGTTGCTTTTAGAACTAAATGATGTGTAATGTCTTGGTAATTAGTGTCCTGCTAGAATATATGCATGTTCACCCTGTGTCTTTCTTCTCCCTGTACTAGTTACTTTTATTACTTATTCTTAGTTGTTTACTACTATTCTGTTGATCTGTGATACTAGTATAGTGGCTTGTATAATTTTCTTTCTGTTGTCACTTGTGTAACCTGAACTGTGGTGTAGTATCCTATTCGCAATGTGTGGTTTTCTGTAGTCACTATAGTAGCTATGTAGTATATATATATAGCCGGTCTATTCTGCTAATATTAGCAGAATAGTTATTCTGTTAACACTTCCGCACTGCATGCTCAACGCGAGAGCACTGCACTTTCTATAGCAAGAGCACTACAATACAGACTAGAGAACTTCGTGTCAGAAAAAACTCCACGCAGTGTTTTTCGGTACCGTTTTCGCTCTAAGTTTTAAACCATTTACCAGAACGAGGCGTATAATATACCGTTGGAAAGCTAGGGATTAGGCGCAACCTCGCCATATTGAACACTTTTTGGGATTCCTCATGGTTTAAGAGAAGTCTCAAAAATGGTGCGACGGATGACGAGTGTCAGTGAGCGTATTTTCATGCTTTTTTCTAAACCGCTCATCAGAATAAATAAAATGATAGGCCGTTGGGAAGATATCTCCGAGGCGCATGTTTTTCATATCTATTATTTTCTCTAATTCGTTACGGTTTAAGAGGAGTTCCAAATTTACTAAATCGCGGTATTACGTTTTTTTTAATTTTTTTCACTTTTGGTATTGTTTTCGCTCTAGTTTTTGAACTGTTTGTCAAAAAAAGGCGTGTAATATGTCATTGGAAAGCTATGGACAAGTCACAACTTTCATATGAAGAAATGGTTTTAAGATTCCTTATGTTTTATGTTAATTTTGAAAATGGTGCCGCAGACGACGAGTGGCAGCGGTTGTTTTTCGTGAAATTTTTACAAACCGCTTGTCGAAATGATTCAAATGATATGCCGTTGGAAAGATATGAACGAGACGCAACTTTTTCATGTAGAACACTCTCTCTAATTCCTTACGATTTAAGAACAATTTTGATTTTAACGAAATACGGACACTCTGTTTTTCCATGACACCATTATCGTCGTATGTACGCATCAGACAGAAAACCGCACGGCTTTAGATTGGAAACCGAACTGCATCGGACCATCAAGTGAACATCAAGATTTCTTTTGTCGCACGTAAATTTTTCTCAGACGAGTTTTTGTTGTCTTTTCTTTCAATTTTTTTGTTAACGAGAGTGAACCGCAGAGAGGAGGCAAGGGAACCGTCACATATATAGAAGTGAACCTCATTATTATCTTTGTTGTTGCGCTAATTTTTTTGCATTATCATTTTTGGGCAGAAGTGAACAAGATCACTCTCAAAAGTGAACCACATCCGATGACCAAAATCATTGCATGCGTTGATGTAGTCGATTGATTTTTAAAGCACACAAAACAAATTGCACTCCATACACACGAAACAAAATGCACTTCATATAGAATCGACTGAGTTTTGAAACACACGAGCACGTCATGCACTTCACACACGAGCCGTGCAAACCGCAAGCAGTGCCCAAACGTACTGCATCTACGTTTTACAAAAAATAAATACATTTGAGTGAAGTGGACCATAGTAGTCCTCGAACTGGTCTGCATCAACCTTGTTTTCATGAAAAAATGAACCTCTCCAACATACCAAGCGGACTGCACACCGCAGCAAGCCGAGCCGTGACGAGTTTAAACAATTTTTATTTTATTTTTTCAAATGAAGTGTACTGCAGAGTCTTTCGGAATGGACTTTTTAAAGATCAAAGTGCATTGCATTCTCTCTTTAGAGTTTGGTTTTCGGGTAGTGCAATAGTCTACATTAGTGAACAAAGTGCACTGCATTCTCCTTTTTATTTTTCTCTTTTTGAGTTTGGTTTTCACGTAGTGTAATAGTCTGCATTAGAGAACAAACCGCACTACACTTTCCTTTTTATGTTTTCTCTTTAGAGTTTGTTTTTCACGTAGTGCAATAGTCTGCATTAGAGAACATAGTGGACTACATGGGTGATTGGTAGCACACTGAACACCCAAAAACTCTAAACTTCACTGGGAGCTCTGAGTTTTGGGCTCCGACATTTTCTTTTTCCTCCACAAGGGGTGGCTCAGCTGCATAGGCCGCTGCACAGGAAGTGCAAGTTGCTCCTGCAGGTGAAGTGGACTTAAGAGGAAGTGGAAGTTTCTCCAGCAATATTTTCGGTTCTCACAAAGCCCTTCTGGCCAAACTGCATCTATGCATGGGGAGAGGCAGTTTCTTGCCAGTGAACTACAAGGCCAACCTTGTTTCTGTTCAACACACAATCAAAATTAAAATCAAGGGGCGGCCGCAAGTGAACATACAACAACGCAGAAGTTAAGCTCTCCAACACGCACACGGCACTGCACCTTGGGGGTCACTGCACTGCACAGGGACACGCCTTGCTGCTCCCGTAGGGATGGGAGGTGGAGAGAGAGGGGAGCGGACGTCCAACTCATCGGGGGGACCCACGGCTGGACGCCCGGACACCCCAACTCCCACCCAACTGTCTGCATTGGCCGGGGCGACACCAGCAAGTAGAAGATAGAGGGGGAGGAGCGGACGCTCGAGGCTGGCGGCTGCGATGCTGTGACATATGACGAGGGAGGGCGCCAAACTGCATGATGTTCCACCGTGACGCTGAACTTCCCGGCGGCGGCTCGATCCAGATCAGGGACGAGGGTGGACCCGACCATGGGTGATGGGCGATGCCTCGCAGGGGCGGGGCAACCCCAGGATGGCGACGGGGTCGACCGACGATAGAAGGGAGGTGACGTGGGAGGTAGGAGGCGGCGGGGCGGCGCGAGCATGGGCCGGCGCCGGGTTGGCGCGGCGCACCGGTCGTAGGGTGGTGAAGTGGGATCCAGCCCGGGGTGGTGGAGGCGGGGCTCGCCGGATCCGGCCATCGGGCGGCCCTGGATGTTGGTGTTGAAGGCAGGGATTGAAGGATCCCACCGGATCTGCCATGTGGTAGAGCTATACATGGGTGGCATCAGTGCGTGGTGGTGGGACGGGGCTCCGGTCGGGGGAGAGAGGAGGTCGGTCGGCCAGGGGTGGGGTGGTTATGC